>NW_019102757.1:0-95182 GCF_001856785.1 Myzus persicae | reverse complement strand
TGTGTGTGTGTGTGTGTGTGTGGTTCAAGTCCCGCGTAATCGTGTGGCGGAGTGGCGAAACCTCTTTCGGTCGAAAGGGTTGCTGTTTCGAGTGCGTCGTAGTGTTTACTATACATAATAAACACACGTACAATACACCTATTTAATAATGCACATTTAAAGTATAATATACGGTATTATAGAGTAGACGTTGTGCGGCACTACGGCATACGTTGTACGATATTATGTATATATTAAAATATATATAAATATTATACTCAATAAAGCTGAGTACATACACGATACACATAATGCCATATTATAATAGAACGGTCGACTGTGTGCGAGATCCATATAAGTCTGCGCAGATGTAGTAGCTGCAATCTTTATTGTATGCGTAAAACAATATTGTACACAATACATACCTAGTATATAATATACAATATACACTCAACGAAAAAAACAATCTCTATGTACAATGTATATTATGTGTGTGTGTGTGTGTGTACAAACACTTTAACCGTAGTGTTGGCTTTTAGCAAGTATAGCCGTATAGGTATACCACTGAAGTCTGAAGTAGACCCACACTTACCGAGTGTATACAATGTGGTTGCATGTATATATATATATATATATATTTAGATGCACTTTAATATGTACAGGGTGATTGTTTTCATTCGAGACACTGTTGGATTTTGGCAGCACTCGTCGTATCTCGTATTATAATATCATAAAATGGGGTCGATACTACAGATATTATATCAGTTGTATCGACTCAATAATTTTTGTTATTGATTATTATAAAACGAAGCGTCAAGCGTCGTACAATATTGCTTACCAAACCGCACGACAGTAGGCCCAGGGCCCTGTTAAATGAGTTTAAAAAAATCACCTTGTATAATCGGCGCAATAAACAATAAAAATAAAAAGGATCTCTAGAAGAAACGAGTTCTTGTGAACGCGGCCAATGTACGTTCGCAATCATTACACTCGACGTTACGAAAAAGTCAAAACAGAAGTGTTTAAAAAAAATTCAACGTGCAGGGTACAATGGTGCTGTGCTGTCGGGGCAAACTTATAATATTTCGTACGGAAGTGTTCTCGAAAACTAATAGGTATACGCTTAGCCACGTTACGAAAAATGTAAAATTGTGATCATTTTTTTGTATACGAAACAGTCGCCTGTGACGAGATGGTCGAAATGAATAAATAAAATATAGGTACGTTCTCATCAGAAAACACTTCATCCACTTTAATAAATGGTTAACACCGGTACAGTAATTCCCACGTCTGCTCCGTCGTCGTCGTATACATTCTTCTCTCGTGGTGCTCCTTTCTCACACAATCGTTATTATCGTTGTGTATACACAACTTAATCTTAATGGTACACAATTATTTTTTAGTGAACTTAAATCATACAAAGATGCTCAGCTCCGAACACATCATTCTGTGTTAATAATTACTTTATTATTGAGCAATAACTATCGTCTATAATATGATGATATGATATTAAATACACATACACCACGTCGCAATAAATTATGTGCATCCAGTAAAAGTCGTTAAGTTTCGTTTAAGCTTGGTACATTGTACAATGTTTATAATTGTATATTCATTGGTTTTAACGGCAAATAAACATTTTAAACCCGTATGGTGGCTGGGTGATTTAGGATAGTGGTAAATGAAATGTTAAAATTTAGTGATCACTTCGACTTGTAATGCAAATTTTATTAATATTCGTGTGTTGTGTCTTAACCAAATACTGCTCTGGACTGAATTACGAGATAAAAATACATAATAATAATATGATACACGTTAATATTTCATTTCTATTGTGAAGAAATGAAATACTATTGTATCGTATTCGAAATGGGCAATGTAAATTAAACGTTGTATTTCGTAAACCCGTGATGCCCTGTATGGATTGGAGCTTATAACACGAGACTACAACAATTGCCTATATTATGCCTATATTTGTGTCAGCTTATTTCCATAAAATATTATAATGGCGTACCTAACAGTTATATGTCATGTAGATTATAGTTTATAAACACGTTGAGCCAAAACTGCACAATAGCGTGTTTGGTATTTTATAGCGTTTAAGTTATATTACTTTTCCAAATTGTTGAAAACCGCATAAAAAATTACAAAATTTTGTGGTAGGTAATACATTATAATAAATACGTTGACATTAAAAGTTAAAAAAAATAAACATTTTAATATTGTGTTGGCATAATATATAATATCGTAGTATTATATTATAATATATAATTTACCATACGTAATAGTAATCAATTGTTAATTCAATAAAATATTGCAGGTATTATATTTCATGTTTGCAACATTATAATGCCTTGACATTTAAATTAAATCAAATTAATCAAAAGTCGGAGAAATAGGAATAAACGTTTTTCTTGGCGTATTAATGAAGTAACATGAAAACAAACAAATGTCATAAGATATAATTCATCGTACACTCAGCACATCGCACATGCTACATGTCCCTACAGTACCTACATACTTAATTGTATCATTAATCTGCATAATTATTTTACATTTATAAAGTAATAATATATTAAAATAACATTCAAAACTAATTGGTTTTTCGAATGATATCATATTTGTCTCTCTCTCCTTTTTTACGACCAACTTTTGTATCCAGATAGGTACCCAATGCGCACCTCGGCCCGTCACTGCAAGGCTCTCCTAAAATCCCGAATAATAGTCATTAATTTCTTTTGTGAATGCGCAAGGTGGCGGCGTTTGCTCATCTCGCAGAGATGACTTACATAACACAATAATGTATATAATAATATCGTATTATTATTTATTGTACGCATATTCATTATTTCGTGGGTACTCGTCTACAGTTGATATCGCGGTGCTGGTTCGATGGAATCAAACGTGGCGGTAACTATCGTGATACCTACGACCTATTATTCAATACCTGCGACCGTTTACACCTGAATAGAATATATTCACCTTGGCCACATTAATATATATGAATTACCATTATTACTATTACCACGCGTACCTATTATACATAATATTATACGTAACGTGGGCGGTAAAAACAAAAATTAATGTTTCTACTAGTGTATAATAACGATAATATATAGGTGTACATATTTACGGACGTTTCCGAATGCCCGGCATTCTTTCGTGAGTTTATTAAGTTTCTATTGGTAGGTACCTACGCCGAAGCGGCAGTCGGGGTACCGCCTAATAATAATATTATTATATATTATAATATTATACCTTATGCAGTGTGTGTATGTGTAAGTGTTACATATGTGTGTGTGTGTGTGTGTGTGTGTGTGCGTTAGTATAGCAAGTCACCGCAGCGCATGTAGTACCGTATAACATATATTATAACCTATCGAGTCATATTATATATTTCGATGTGTATGCACTGCAATGCATATCATATCGTACCCTATAGGAGGCCTCGTTTTTCGTTTTGTGTCGTAGGTACTTAAATGTATATAAAGACCGCCACCACCGGCCTGTATGCTGGTCCTCGCTCACGCGACTGTATATGTATGTGTGTGTAGGCGCGATGAGTGTGTGTGTGCCTATTTATTGTAATCGAATGCATTCTTCGAGTGTCTTCTGTACGACGTTCTCTACGACCAGGAGACGATGCACTGGCGCATAATATAATAAGTACGATTGCATTATTAATAGGTAGGTAGGTAAAGTCCGAGGAAGGTATATGAACACGTAGCTGCGCCCGTTGAATTCCACAGCGGCCCACCGAAAAGGGTCGCGTGTGTCTTCCGCTGTATTGTCCGCATTATTTATATCATGCATATACATATATTATGTAGATATTATTATATTATGTATTATATAGGTGTTGGTGTTAAAAAAAAAATACGAACCAAAGGTGGAATATGTGGTTAAAAAGTACCTATACGATTCGTTCCACTCGATTTGTCCACATCACGATGTTAATTATATTGTATAATATATTCAGTTCGGACGCCTCTCGTGTATAGGTAATAGCTTACACTCGCACCTATTGTGTGAGTGTGTATGTATGTGTGTGCGTGTGTGTGCTTGTATAATTTCATGATATCCCGAGACGGGAGTAACCGATTTGGTTCCCATTTGGCCTAATTGGTTCCCGTTTGAGAAAAACGTATTTTATTAAAGTAACCCGAATTGGTTCTCGTTTAAATTTATAACGATCCCACTACTGGTCGAGTTGGTTCTTGTTGAAAGTAGAAGTCAACCAGTCATGACTATTAAAAATATAATAATTTTAAATTTTAAATTGTTGAGCTGATAGGCTATATTAAACTAACCTAGCAAATTTGAAGCAAACTTTCTTCAAAATATATTCTAATCTTGTAAGTTTCACATTAATATAGCAGTCATGCACTTTACCAAGTATGGATTGTTTTTTTTCCTGTTTGCTGGTAAATTTCCTTGTGTTGTTTGCTACTGCAAAATTTAATATAATTTAATTTTTAAATGATGTTCAAAATCTCCATAAAATAAACAAATGTTAGGATGGGTGCAGATGGTAAATAAATAAATTCTTTATATGACTTCATATCGCAAAAAACTACTCAAAAATTTAAATTTAAACTATTTGACCTAAACAGAAACATGGATCAATTCAGAAAGTCTGCTTAAAATATGTTTTTTAAACATTCACCAATTCGGCATGTGGGGTAGGGACTCAAAAACCCATTCAGTACCAGCCACTGAGAAGATCAGCCTAATAATATTTTCAGTACGATAATAACAAAATGTCGTGTAGGTACCCATATTTAGATACACATCATACATTATTGTGTCATACTAATGCTTGAAACAGCTTAATATGTTCAACACCGTCACCTTGAGTAACAGTGATTTATAATTGTTTATTCATTAGTTCCATCCCATGACGGAAGAGAGAATCTAACTAAGAAAGGGATAAAAACAGTTTTTAAAATAACGATTATGTTTCTAAGATTTCAAAGAAGTAGGAGCTTATTTTGACCCTCCAATGAGGGCATTATAATACTAATAAATGACGATCATAGAGTTGATCAAAAAAAATTTCAAAATTATTTTTCTTAAACTTATATTTATAAATGATGCCCTTGTTGTTGGTTTTTTAATACAAATTTTTTGGTAAAAATATTTTCGTCAGGATTCCAAATCTAATCTGGATAGTTAAAGCAATCGGTAAGCTACATTTTTTCAAAACGAAAATTTCAAAAATGTTAATCTTTACTAGGAAAATGATAGAAAATTGTTGAAGTATATTGTTTCATCAAATAAAAAATGCATGTCTAGTGTCTACGTAGAATGTTTTGATAATTTGTAATGCTTTGTATCTTTTCGATAATCAAATGAAGCATCATGTAGTCATAAATATATGAAAATATTGGTATTGCAATAATTCTTTCATGTGCAGGCACATATAAACAAGGATACAACATTACCAAAAGACAAAAAATATTTATCCAATATCGTATAGATACAATTATAATTTTTAACACATCAGTAATCAAACCTATCAAAACTGTAGCAGATAAACATAATTTGCTATTTATATTATTGGATTATGTATTATTAGATATATTGAATCCCAAACGTTTAGTGCAAAATATCAATAATATAACTGCCTTCGGTAACATTCAAGACTGCAGATGTTTTTACATTAAGGTTTTATATTAAATATTGTACAATGTTTCCTTCCGTAAGTGTTGTTCAGTTAGGTATAATAATATGGTCTTAAAAAAATATAACATTTTTGTAAAGTATTCGATTAAGTGTATTTAATTTCTTTCTGAATGGGTGTATTTGCATATTTATTTATAAATTAAAAATAATTTTAAAGTAACTGAAATTTGTTAAAAAAATTTGACTACATCGTATATAATTTCACTCGAAGTCGTACGCTTTTGGAGAGTCTTAATTATGTTCTTTGTTATCCCGCCACTGTGAGTGGAATTGTATACCCAAAAAAGTAAGCCGCGTGCAATCGTTTCCATCGTATTTCATGATGTACATTGTACACAATAATATCAAATATACCATAGTGTCCCGATAGGTTAGGCGTTATGTTAATTATCATAGGTAGGATGCGGTAGCAAGATCGTATCTCGAATCGTATCCAGAATGACAGTCCGGAATAAAATAGGAACTGTACAGTTTATTTGAGTGATTTATAGCTAGATAATCTTATTTTAAAAATCTACCAAAAACAAGTAGACAGCTATAACATAGCGTATCTATATGCGTTTCTGGTTCTTATAGTGAACATAATTGTGTTGGTACACATGGGAATACAAATATACTATATAATTATTATTGACCACCTATTGTTATTCGTGAATTTGTCGACTGAATTATAACTTTTTGTCGCCAATGACAAAAACAAGAAAAAAATGTTCTACGTATCCGTCCTGCACTCCTGCTGCGGGTAACCATATTACCGGCTAGGACACTGTCCAGGTTGTCGAAGTGTTATTGCAATTTTCAGGATAACAATGATAAATGGGAACCCGGAAGGAGGATTGACGAAGCGGACGCAACTCTGTTGCCCGTCGGAGCGGCCAAGTCAATTACGGGTAACGGAACTACAACGAACCGCCGATGTAGGTTTAATCGACGAAGCGGACACGAAGCAGACTCCTGTCGAGGTGCTCATTCGGAATCCGCATTTTTTTTTTGTATAGCAGGCATTACATTTAAGTGAAATAATAAATTAGAATATATATAGATGACCGGACTGACGGATTAAAATGTGTCCTCAAAATTGTGCTTGTGTGTTTTGAAACGGTTTTTTTTATCAAAATTGTTCTACTTCTTTGTACGTCAGATATTGTTCGTACATTTATTTTATTTATTTAATCTAAATTCCGTGGTTAGTATCCTGGCAATCCTAATTATAAAGGAATAGGTAAAGACTTGTATTAAACTACGTATACAAGATTCACTATAAGCTATTCTGCGGTCGTCCGGATTATGGTAAACAAATATAAAATTGGTACTTACGCTGTTGGGCTCCACTTTGGATTTATTCATTGCTCATAGTTATATCGTGGTTGTCAATAGTTCGGATATTTTAGTCATGCAGCTTCAGCTAAGTTATTAATATTAACCACCATTGGACCAATGGTTAAATTGAGATTCCGGACTACATGTTTAATAAGTGCCGCGTAGGAAGATGTAGGAATGCATAGTTACTACAAATAGATTTTGGAAATCGGAACTACAATGAAATCGCTGCATAATATGTTTAAACGACAAAACTTGCTCGATGTTATGGTGTAATGGCCGCTTAGGTTGATCAGTAAATTATTAATGACGATAAAGTATATAACGAACAACAATTTAACGATATGAATAATAATAATATATATTTTTATTAATTTTATTTTTATAAGTTAAATGCGAGTATTTGACATAAAATGGATTAGTAAGTTAGAATTTAGATATAACAAGTCAATTTTGAATGTTTGATTGTGTATCAGCCCCCGGTGTACGTATACTGTAGTCCTGATAGAATATTATGAAATACCGATGTCCTGTAGAACCTATATTTAGCACTCACATAAATATAATAAAATATAATATACAAAGGCAAAATAGGTACTATAGTAATCTATAGATCAGAAATCAGAATAAAATGCGGCCTAAATTCCTTTTCATAGTTATTATTTCAATATGTTTGCATTGTATTTCATGTTATTTACATGTTATTGATTTGTTGGGGAGATATTATCATTGCATTTTTATACGAACGCTGTAACGATAAACTAGCACAGTGCATAATAAAAATAATGTCTTACTATACATATAACAATGTGTACAGTTCGCTGATCTTTTGTCTGTCATTTTTGTGACACTTAACGTTTAACTGTGCAAAAGATAATAGGTAGGTAACCCGTCATCAAAAGTGTCCGACTTCCGAAGGCCCGCAACTGTCAAAGTCGCATAAGACGAGTGTAGCCTATTTATAAAAATATATAACTCCAATCTCTAGCAGTGATGTGCATAAATTAAATTCGAGATCCCTCACAAGATTCAGCTAAGTTTGTTGACTGTGTAACACGACTATGATAAGTGACGAATTACGAGCGTGGAGGTAAAATGATTGTTATTCCTATTCTAAATACCTACCTATATAATATAATATATGCATAGTAGATCGAATAATTGACCAGTCGGCGTGTACAGCTAGCAGTTTTTACAATCAATTTTTAATGGAACATATAGACGATTTTTATCGTCTAAAAATCGATAAGTTTTTTGACTTAGGTACAACTCACGATTATACATAAATCATTTTTTTTATATTCTATATAATAATGTATTGTTGTATGTATAATATACTCATTAATAATGATACTACCTATATTATTATACTCCCATCACTTCATTCGTCCCGACTTATAGAAATTACCGACAAATTTTAACCATTATGTTGAAATAAATTATAGAAATGTTACCTATCATATCTACTAATATTTTGATGACTAGCTAGAACTATCAATATTTGTTTACAGTACTTGGTTTACTTCTTACCTATATTTTCGTATATAAATAAATGACAAAATAGCCTAACTAAATATTATATTATTATTTTAAACATGTGAGAATAATGTGTACATAACTATTTTATTTAGTGACTATACTGGTAGCGTATTATATATAATGCGGTTGAACATTTCAATATTATAAAATATTAATAGTTTATACCTTACGGTAATTTTATAATAAGCAATGTGAAGCAAAATGTTGAGCATAAAAGTATGGAATTGAATTTTAATTTTGAACTTGGCGGTTACTTTTATTAAAATTGTTGTTTATTAATTACAATAAAGAGCATTAGTTAATTTAAAAAATGAATGACTTATAGACAATAGTTATACATTTATAATATGTAATATCTACGTATTTTGTATAAGGCCTTTTTTTTAGAAAAAATACAGGTAATAACTCGCCTAATTTTTGCTACAATTAATTTTTTATAACTAGATTAGATTTCATTGTATAAACTTGATTTTTTTTTTTAAATACATAACTTTGTTGTTGAAATTCTGATCTGGTCCTTGTGCTGCATCTATGTTGAAACTGGTGAGGTTGTTTATTAAACAATGCAATGTTATTAATTATTATTATTATTATTATTATTATTACTATTATTACTATGTTTTATTTATTTTATTTTGGTATTGGGATTTGGAACTCACAAATCACGAATTAAGAAACCACGAACAACTATATAATATCATATTGTATAAGAATGCATTATTTTTTACTCGTTTGATTTTGGTAGAGATTTAAATTAATTTCGAGTTTGCCTTCAATCTTTTGGGATGCATTAAAATCATTAGGTAAGTTTCAAATATATATAATATTATACACTGCATAATACTACATAACCCAATGGAGAACATAATATATCTACTACAGCACCGTGCGAAAGTGTGTCAAAATAATGTCAAATAATCTTTCTCTAATTCTTTTGTTCGGTACAGAGGAAGAGGTGTGTCTGTGTGTGTGTAAACATATCACATATGTGTGTACGCAATACGACCGGGCTAATTGAATCCCACGTACCAATTTTAATTGCACTCGCATACATGTGCATGAGAGAGATTTCACTATTGCGATCGGTGCCGGGGTGACAACGGTATGATATAGGTGTAAAATTTAAAAATAAATAAAAATCTTACACTCGCCATTGTCCGGCACGTACGCACTTGCGAGATATTATTTTAGAAAACCGTCGTGTGTCCGCAATATAACTGATAATCATACATAGATCGTCGGATGGCATATTATCAGTGACGTGTTGAGGATTTTTCTGCCCTGGGTATACACATTTGTTTTAATGCCTTCTTTTCCCCGCCAGTTTATTTATAGTGACAATTTTTTTCAACCATAAAAAAACCTTACAACACACGTGTATACTTGCTGCCCCCAAGTTTTGCTCGGGGCAGCTCTCTCCCCCCCCCCCTCTCCCCCTAATTACGCTGCAGCATATAATTTACATTATGCCCATTACGCATATTATTATACTACTCGTCAACGGTGGGTCTGAGCAATGATCACGATGATTATTATACGATCCAGAATAATCCGTCACGTGAACGCGACCTCGGACCCTTCCCAGCGTCACTCGCACGCCTTTACCGCCGAGGCGTATAAATGTATAGCATAATATTATTGTATTGTAATTTCGTTATTTATGTATTTCTTCCATGTACGCGCAGCATCACATAGTCAACAACGCATACCGAGGTAAGTTATAGGAGTTATATTAGCTGAGCGTCGCCGAAGTATGTTATTATTGTTGTTATAAACAAGCCTATACATATTATACACATATATTTATATATATATGCTCACCACTCTTAGCTGTGGCTAATAACTTTTGAGTGTGTGTATGTGTGCCGACTAATATCTCACCTGGGCAGACGAGTATTAGCTATATACACATATATGTAAGTACCTATACTGTAACATGTGGTGGCGCCAACGGGTTACGCCATCGCGCGAGACTGTAATATAAAAATATACGACTATTTCGACGTGTGCACAATTTGCATACAAATAATATTATTATGGTATACATGTAAGAGCGATTGAAAACATCGCGACGCAGTCCTTAATTTTTTTAACTGACGAGGACGGATCCTTTGCTTTGCGTCCATATATATATATATATAGTATAATATTAATACATAGATACTTTAGAAACTACATATGAATTTCAACGCGTGGGTAGGTATATAATATATTCGGACGAAAAACACGTGGACGAGCCACGTATACCCCAAATAGATAATATCGAAATCATATTATACCTCAGCATAATACCTATACGATATTTAAACTGAAGGAACTATTTTTTTTAATCGTCGAGCAAAAATTAAATATCTTAAAATATATAAGGAGATGAATGATGACCGACGCCATGCGGTTTTGAAGGGCGCTCCACGAGAATCTCTTGACAGATGACATCTTACTGATATTTATATATATATATATATATTATACTCATCCGTTGATCTATATAGCCATAAAGATACCTAGTATTATATTATATAATATTATGAGTTAAACACATATCATTATGCATGATTGTCGACGAAATCATGTAATATCGCTTGTAGGAATTTCCGCAAATCGTTTCACGCAATGTCCGCTGCTGCAGTACACCCGCGACGACACGCATGAGTTGCATATAATAAATATAATATAGATACGAGTATAACATTTCGTTTACTAATTTTTCGTATATTAATTTCCCGGCTTTTACAGTTTTACGACAACAATTATCCGTAAATAATGTTTTTGGAATACACGACGCGCGTGTAAAAGAACATCATAATATCGACGGCTTAAACAATTGTTTCGTGTGATGCAGTATTTACCTATATGATGTATTATATTATATACGAAATATATATATACGCGTACCTATCCGCATATCGTCCATATATAATATATTATATACATAATGAACATTAAACAGCGACAGTTTTCATTTAGACGCACGCGCCTAATCATTATATCAGCATTACAATATACACGGCTTATCATCAGTCCGTTTGTTATTCAAATTTAAAAAGTACTTACCTGTAAAGTGTGTGTTACACAATGGCGTGTACCCATTGTTTCATAAAGTACAATACCACTGGTATATTATTACATAATATGCCCTATAGTGAATATCGGAAGTGAATATCGGGATTTTTCGTCGACGAAAAAAAAACCAAAAACCGAACAGTAGCTATTACCACATTCATATTATACTCCCCGTAATAGCTGACAATACACAACAAAAATAGACTCTATAATTATTATAAATTATAATATGTACAGCAGGTGTATTATATTATATCAATACGCATGTGAACCGATTCACTCGTATCTACGTGTATAATATTTACATATATATATCCTGTCCGTCATCAGCGCGACGACGACGGAAGTATCGAGGGTGGTGGAAAACTCGTTTTCAGAGAACGCAAGACATCAATTTTCTTTTCCACTTAAATTATTGAATACTTGTACTTTTGTCCACGCTGTGTTATTTGTATTATTTTGTTTCATTTTGTTTTATTTTTTAATATTTATAATCTCTATTTACCGAAGTAGTATGTGCTTGTGTATTCTATTATGTACTATTATGAACTTATGCACTATTAATATTATTAAATATTATATTATGTAAGTATTCACTTGGACGGGAACAACCCGCATACCTATCGTCATAATATTTTGTATAGTACTACAGTAACATAATATGGCTAAACTCAACAACGAAGCCAGATTATGAACGTCACTAACGGTATTAACCGCAAATAAAATGTTTATAATATAATAAATTTCAACTAAAATTAATAACACTTCAATATTTTCCACATGATATTTGATTTGTTTCACTGTACAACAAAGTTTGGTATTCTTGGGACCTATTAGTCTAAAAAGAAATTTACAAAACTAGAGACAAAAACATTACAATATATATATCATGTCGCTTATAATTATATTATACTGTAAAAATGTTTGGCAAAATATAATTATCTGTATGCTATATAATATTGGCACTGTAAGCAAGTAGTAGAAAAAATATTCAATAATATTAAACTATAAAAAAAAAGTTTTAGAATATTATGTTACTAACTATACAGTATAGGCCCTACATAGCTACCGTTGTGATCGAAGAACAGGACATAATATTATATTATTGGATACAAGTTTTGCGTCTCATTCGCAAACCGTCTCGGTAGGTACCGTCAGTGTTTGTGCATCAACAATACACATTCCCACTCAAATTATTATTATTCAAAGTCGACTTTGGGCTCGTCTAATGACGTTTTTCTCTCACATTTACCAACCTCGTGCGAGCGTAAATTAATTATAAAGTATAATATGCAGTATGCACACATTGTATACGCAAGTACAGTAAGTATACCAACGCAAAACCAAATATTTATTTTACACTCGACCACCGAGCTGTTTTGAAACACAGTGGCGGAAACGAATGATGAGGCATTGACGCTGCGAGGACAATAGACGACGGTGCGACGTATGCTGCAAGTCGGCTCAACTGCAATAGACCCGGTCGGGCGGCACACGTCCTATAGGTATAATAATATTGTGTATACATGTGCATCGGCAGCTGCGGTTAATTGAACTGTCACGTCGTCGTTCTCCGGGTAAATATAATAATGTGGCGCGTGTTCCGTCGCAATAAGTCCCCGCGTGCGGTTGTCGGAAAAAATAATATACGTCTTACGTAGTGATTTCAGCTAATAGTGTATAATAGCTGTTATTTTTTACGAGTTGAAGATATTGTTTATTACTTCGTTCAAGGGAAATTTAATGATACGACAACTCTTATGTGTTTGGTAAACAAAACTGGGTTGTTTGACAGTTGATTTTACGATTTACAAAATAGTACTCCCGGAAAAACAATGCTACATGAAAATCCAAATAAGGTTAGTAGATTATGTAACACACAGCACACGCTAAGTAGATCCACCCATTAAAATCTAGTAGTTTTCAAAAAATTGTATTGTCAATCGGTTCAAGTTATTGCATTTTTCAAACCATCACATGTTCTTCGAACATAGTTTCATTTTGTATGCACTTTACGTCTTTACCCGTCATACAATACGATATACACAATTATCGTTCAATAATAACCCACCAACAGACACGATAGGTAAGCTGCGTCCTACCATGTTTGACGCAAATTGCTTGCCATAATATTCGGAATCCTTATACCAACAATCTTGAGAGACGCAAGATAGCCGTACAAAACTGGACATTGAGTCATACACAATACTACACTGGAGCTGAACTTTTGTGATGCTATGTTTTTATACGTCATATTTTTATCGCGATCAGAGGAAACTGAGTAATTACAAGCTTACATAGTATTTTTATACTACAAAATTATAATATCATAATACGCACACCGATGCAGAATTAATATCGTATTCGGATCATATACACCCCTGTCACCCACTGTTTGAGTTCCCTGTAGTTGCGGCATCTTTGACATTCGAGTCGCGTAATATAATCATCACTATACATGTATAAGACAGTCATCACGCGATTAGTTTTAGCGTTTCCGGCGTCATGTCGAGTCAAATTAATCGCGAAACGGACGCGTTCCAATTAAATTTTTTTATGAAAAAAAAAACCCTATGCGTTACATTATATGAATCGCGCCGATTCTCCGAATGCCTGTTGCTTATCATTAGGTGACACGGTCACCAAAGCGTCGTAAACACTAGCTAATAAGACATAATATTATATAATATTATTATTATTGTCGGTATTTCAATAACGTATCTTTCTCACCGTTGGGTTCTCCACTCAAGTACACAAAACTATTCCGGAAATTCTTTCGGCAATAGATGATAATAATCGTCTTCTTATCGTTGTTGTGTACGTGTACTGCAGATTCATCATCAACCGCACGCACATCCGACTCTGACATGACTGCATATGTGTACAGCTCCGTTTCACGTCGATAAGACGTAATATTCTTATTTTGTGATGAAAATCAGTGCAATAATAACATGACGAAGTTTAATATTTCAATATAACGTTATATAAGAATAGTATATGCACCGTGTATTATTGAAATATTCGAGTGCCTGCTTCTTGAAAATACTGCAAAAATACTGTGTTTGTGTAAACAAAATACCTATATTGTAACAATTTTTTGCAGATATTAATTTCCAGAGTATTAACCAGAGTACCTAATTACATTTATCATTTGATCCAAAAAATATTGTTTTCTTTTTGCAAAATTATTATGAATACTTTATCGACAAATAATAAATGTACACCTAACCTACACATACTATTTACGCATCTTAATCGAAAACATTGACTCTTAACGTATTAAAAATTCAATCACAGTATAATACTTTTCAATAATGAAATGCTATCAAAAAAATTCAGCAAACTCATCAATAACAATAACATCAATAGTTATATAGTTTAGAAGGTAATTGTCTGTGAATTTCAATTTTTATAAGAATTCCAAATTAATTTGGGAAGGGAGGTATTTTCTAAATAAAATGTTATCAAACTTTCATACTTTTTGAATTATTATTATGAATTCGAGGACAAAATAATAGGAGTATTATATTTTTCACTCGTCACTTTATTGAAGACAAAAATAATTACTAATCGATTTGTATGTAGGTATATTCATTGTGAAATGCTACTTTAACGATGTACCTACAACCTACCTATAATTATTTTTGCGTCGTTTAATCTTAGACACGACCATTGTTATGATATGTTTTAATGAGGAAACACGTCAAGCAAAAATAAAAATAAAAAAGGTGTGCACATTAATACATTTTGCGCCTACCCATGATTTAATAGATTTTTCTTTATCTTTTTCCTTTCAATTACAACAATATATGATTATAATTTCCTAGTAATACAATAAACATACATTGTAGCTTGTCGACTATACATACATAAGACATAACATTACTATTTATTATTATACATGTATTCTAAAACTTGATTTTTTTTTCCACAACGGAATGTCAATCGGTTTTGGTTACATTATAACAAATGATTTGTAAATATTTTTGTCTATCATTTTATATACACACTTATATATATATATATATATATACAAACGATGCATCTATTATTGTGTTGCATGGCAATCGTTATAATATTTGATATGAATAATAGTTATATGATTCTCTATCGTGGTATAAACATTTTCATAAGTATTTATCCGGGATAGGAGGGAGGGGGTGTATTTCAAACTGGCAAGGATGAAGAACATTGTAGAACTCGTAATTTCCTTTTAAACCACACAGGCATTAATATTTTATATTCCTATTTTTGTGTAATAGGTACCTACTTTATTTTAATGACAGTTGAAAATTTGGAATAAAGTAAAAATAACAGTTTTTATCCACACGCAACAAACTTAGTTCAGTATAAATATTCTTATGCTTAAATCTATATGTTTGGTGATTTTTTGTTAGCATGCATAATGCATTATTTTACTGCATATCTTATGAACGTTTATTAAACTAGTTTTACACGTAGATTTTGATCTCTGCCTGAAAGATTTTTGATGTTTAGGTGTTGTATATTTTGAATATATAGCAACGATTTTTTTTATTATTATTATTTATATTCGACCGATTAGAATCATATTTTTACTTGAATAATTCGTGACCATTAAATATCAAACTAAATTAAAAACTTAATGTTTATTCGCGCTCTTTTCACATTTAACGTCGGCCTATGTCGGTTTTTACATTTTTTAGTTCATAAAATTCTACTAGTTTGTTGTTATGATGTCAGATGTAATGTGTACATGAGTGTTTTTTACGATAGGACACAGCATTATTCGTGAGAACAATTTTAATAAAATAAAACTATCGAACGCCAGTGTTTATATTATATTATGAGAGATGCGTAGTTAAGGGTTCATCTGCCACATTCGAGCCTTTATTGAACAGAAATAGTTTTATTGTTTTTTTCTCTCAGAATGTTGTTTATTTTTTATTGACCTTCAACTCTACGCAGATAATAACGTTGTTTAATTAAAAAGGATCATCATTCATTGCTGCGTTTACCAAAATCGATAAGCGCGCGTGGTAAAAATCGTTAAACTACACATACTGTAAGTTTGTTCTCATGTCTCGTTGACAAAAACGTCAACTATTTTTTAATTAATTCACAGTAATAATCAGTGTTCTATCAGTGTAATTATTCTATTATTCTGTGATTTTATAGACGCTATGACGATGGTCTTTGTGTCTTGTGAAATAATATATTAAGTATAAATTATACTTCATTCCATCTTTTAACGCGTGCGAATTGTTTTCATAACAACTCGTGTCTATAATTAAAATATACCGAATTATTAATTTACAATAAACATATTTTTACATTATGCGTTCAAGTCAATAGCTATATTTACACTAAATTTGAGTTAAAAAATAAAATAAAATAATTTAAAAAAACATTCATACAGAATAATTTAGTACAACATTTTCTGAGTAGAGATTATGTAGGTATACAAACATTTTCTAAGTTTATGGAAAATTTTCTTCCCATTAATATTATCGGTGATTTTAAACCAAATATTAGATATATTAGCTTTTTTACTTGTAGAAGACTTCCACACAAAAAAATCAACTCACCTTGTATTAAATTTATATATACATAAAAGTAATTACCAGTAATTGGTTGTACCTATTATGGCCAGTGAACTGTTATGTGTCTCCTCCCTGAAATTACTTCCCAGTACCTATACAATTGAGTATGGCCTGTGTAGAAATTCCCCGCATACGATATTATGTTGGACTTAAAATTGTCGACATTCAACTTATTCAACAATGGTTTAAGCAGTATAATATGAATAGACAAAACATCATTAACATCGTATTATATACATTTGGGAAAGTTTCAAAATATTTAATCTACTAACATTGGAAAAACCACGTGGAAGCCGCTGCTGTAATGTGACATACTATGGTCTATGATTTACATTATCCATAATAAATATTATATAATAATATATAAATATATAGGAATATATAATTGTATATTGTATTATTACATACGAGTTATAAGTATACATTACAATATAATTATCTTTAAGCCTTATCAAAGCCGGAAGAAATCCAGTCGACTTATATAGGCGGTGGTTAACTCCCTGAGTAGGATAATTATTATTCAAAATAGCTAGTAACAATAATAAGTAATTATTATTATAAAATCGTCCTACATAGACCAATAAAATAAATAATGACCGGTATCTGTATTTTCATTATTCGTCGCCATTGTGGGCGATTAATAATATTATTAAGAAGATATTTTATGGATATAAAGTCTTATAATTCCCATTATTGGCTACACTGATATTATATGTAATAATACAATTTTGATAACTTAATTGCTAAAATAAAAAATATGTATACAACAATTTAAATTCTCGTGTTACAATTATTAATATAGGTATAATATATTATCTCACTTTTATAGTTGTTGCACAGTCACAGTTTTCAAAATACTTGAAGTATCGTGGAGAAATTTATTTCAAAATATTTCTTTGCGAAATTTTCTTTTTGAGAATTTGCACAAATCATTATATAAAATATAATAAACTATAAGCTATAAAATTAAACAAATCTTTGCTATAATTTAACTAGAATAAAATTAATCATGTTGTTGTAACTTATTGGTTTTATGATTACATTTATAAGATTTAAATTAAAAATCATCGTTAAACATATTATTTTTGTTTTTATTTTTCGTATATTTCGACCTTTTTAATTGTTTATTTATGCATCCTACAAATGTGGCATTTAATTGTATATTACACACAAGTATTCAGAATTCAGATAAATCGGTATGATCTATAGGTATCACCTATAAAATGACTAAAAATTGTATATGCCTGGTATATTTATGTTTACAGACCATTCACTAAATATGTTGATCACCTTTTTTACTGCAGTGATGCAGTTGTTCAAAATCTGATTTATGATATTTATAAATACATTTAAAGACCACACTTTAAAATTCTTGAGATTTATAGTAATAGTTAATGAGTGTTCTATGGAGAACAAACTTCGGTTTTTAAAATTGAGAACACCTCTTGTCGGTTGTATATTATTTAGCAGATTCTAGAAATGTTGACGTATAGGAAGAATAAAAATTAAAACAAATAGTTTGAGTTGCTTGAGTTATTCAACTTTATGAAATAAGTTTAATAATAATATGTAGATAATAATGAGTTTGGAATACGTGGGGGGCTATGCCGCGGCATAAACTTTTTAATGGGTGACTGAAAAATTAATTGTTTGAATTTTGAATTTGGTACATCAATGTTTTTCAAACAATCATCCACTAAATAGTACTCAACGAAAAAAGAAGGTTCTCATTTTAAAAACAGAAATTTGTATTGCTACATAAGAAACTCCTGCAGTAATCAAAAAATGCACATAAATTTAAAAATATGGTCTTTAAGTATATTTAACTATAAAAAATAAGGATTAAAATAAATTGGAGGTGGCATGCTTGGTGAATCACCCTGTATATAGTATTGTACACTGAAGAAAAAGCGATCTCGTTTCGAAAAAAAAAAACAGTAAAGAAAAGAAACGCACTCGCGCAACGCTCAACTCACTCACATATGTGTCGAGCACTCGAGCCATTAACTATTTTAGGAAACCATAACTTCCAGGTGTCGGTTGAACCCCATTAAATCGCATGAAACCAATGAATATATCCGATTGCAGCGTACCACTCGAGTGATATTATAATAATTTATTGCACTATAATGTACGAGACATGACTGAACTATAAATATACTGTTCGCAGCACTCGCGGTTTATGTATATGTTTATTGTTTATATTATATTATTATAAATAATTACCATTACTTCATTGTACGCACTACGTCTCCCGCGCTGTTATCGATGATCAACTTATTATGATGTATAATAATAATACCGATAACTTTATTAACTACAGCTCCAACTAGCTGTTTTACACTTATTAGTTATTACAATATTATATTTGCTACTCCGCTACTGCGCTTAAAACTACCATACCACGCTCTGATCACCCCGCAAGAAGTCGACAAGTTTCGGACGAGTATTATTATAGTAGTGTAATATTGTAGGTAGATACTTTTAATTTAGTATTACAACACCGTTGGCGTATCGTTATTAATGTTAATATTATATATGGTCACGGCAATAATACTATAATTATTATTAATGCGCGATATTATACGGTATATTATTATGCATTATTGTTGTAGGTATATAAAATATATATTATAATATAAGTTATTACAACTGCGGGCTGTAAATGCATCCTATAGTGCAGACGTACAGTGAACAGGCTGTGCCACGAGTGTCACATCTGCTGAACTGCGGCACCACCTGATGCTTTGAACTGGGGCCTGTGAAACCCTCTATTCTAAAATTGAATATTTTCATAAATTAAATGTGATTTTATTTCAAAATACACGCGTTCGTATGTACGATATATTATTATTATATAGGTATAGCAAACGACAAATTACAGTATCCAGTAGTATCCACTGAATATTACAATATTATTGAATATGTGGCGGTTGAACATAATATTTATACAACAACTGTGGGTAGAAAACTATTGGCTACAACCAAAACTGTTATTAAGTAAATCAAAAGTAAAAAGTTTTTATACAAATATGTTTCTGGACTAGGTGCAACTTATTTTTCCAACCGATTTTTGAGAGACTGATTTTCGTAACTCTTTGTGTATTGCCGTAGTAACGAAAATCAACAATAAAAACAAAAAAAATATACATTTTAAACATATTTTATTTACGTCAAATATAATTTTTTAACCACAAAACAAATAATTGGAATTCCTGAAGAGCCTAATAAATTTCTATAAACATCGTTACAAATTTTTTTTATTACCTATTCACGTTTCGAAAGAATTATAGATATACTCTTTCTTGATTGCAAAAACATGCCAGATATTATACCTATTGTAATAATATCAGATTTCGGTCGTTGTAGGTATGCCTACAAAATTATAAATATCTTATCACTCTCGAGTTTCTGGTTTGAATAATCCGACGAGTTACTGAAATAACACTGCGGAAAAAAGTATAAAATATTATAATATATTATCGTCCTTTGGGTTTCATTCAATGATTCTTATAATTTTACGGTGGCTGTAGATCGTCGCCACAGATTAATGGGAAAACATTGGGGAAAAATCATTTTACAAAAAAATCGAAACTAAAACATTATCACCCCATCGCTGGTATCCCATGTGTGCCTAGGGTTCGCGCATTGTTCACCAGAATCAGCGTTATACGAAATAGGGTCAAGATACCACCCCATCACCACACTCTTACATTCTAATATTCTATATTCAGACACTGCCGAAACGGGATTCGACATCTGCAATAGCGATCGAAATCTCCCTCGTATATACCTATCACATTTATATAATTTATATTATACGTATTTGGACGAGATCGTACGCTCGTTTGATTTTCAGTAAACGTCTATTGTACGAATCTATTGTCCACAGATTATCCTGCACATCATGCGGAAACTTACAAACATTATTATACACGAGTTGTGCAAATGTTATTAATATTTTAATTTTACTAGTTTAGTAGACACGAAAAAGTGCAAGACTACGTATGAAAATAGATTTTTAAATTATAGATCTAAATTCACTGGAAACAATATTTTCAAAATACAAAATCCAAAAACACTTTGTTTAGTACAAGGGTTTGAAATACATTTTATTAGGTATCGATTATAATTGAAGTGTCATCAAATGTGGTTAGTTCACGATAAATATGTGAAACCTATAATAGTATGAAAAGTACATTCACAAATTAAAATAAAATCAAAACGTCTGTGCTACAGTTTTCTCCATATCTCATAAAGTCTTTTAAAATCTCTGACAAAAGGATTAAAAAAACTGGAATCCATAATTGGATTTTTGAAATTCATTTATTCGAAATCATGCCTAGTTCTGTCTACGTACTATGATCAGACTACCACGATGACTATAATGTATAGTATATAATAATAATAAAATATCACGTTTTCGTGCAACCGCTCTCTAAATGTTTACATTTCCTTCGTTGTTGTCGTCGAGGTTGACGGACAATTTGAAGGAGACATCGACGATGTATATATTGTTATACAATTGTTTGCGCTGTGCGTACCTAAATACAATATACCGTATGTGTAGTATACATATATATTATATATATATATATATGTATTATAAATACGTACATGTTAATATGTTATCATAATATATTATATCAGTTGAGTATAGTTCGCTTTTCGTTTTATTCTCCGAACGGTATGATTGCGGGTGACGTTTGAAATTTAAACGATTAATATAATAATATTATATACATATATAATATATTGGTTACAAACGCGATTTCGAAAAATGCGCATGAAAGCAAATTTTAATCGAGTGAAAACGCAGTACCTACCTAATACATATATGTATATATTATTCAGAATAAAAGTAATATACAATGTTATGTCGTGCATATATGAATATTATAAAAGTTATCTCGTCGATCATATTATAAAATACCTTAGGTATATGATACTGTGCGACACTGCGGCTCATATTATTACACACAACACTGATGTGACATTCAAAAAGTCTGTTTTGTATATTATAAAGATGCGAGCCATTATAATAATCTTAAATATTATTCTGGTTCGACTGGTAGGTACCTGGCAAAATGTCAAATTGTTTCATCGCTCTATTATAATTTTTATTCTCCGCACACGTTACATATAGCTATATACGACTTTTTTTATATTCAAACGGTATTGCAGTTTGCTTACTGAGTCGGGGGTGTGTAATGTATGAATAAAATAGTGGTAAGAGCATCTCAATCATCGAATGTCGGGTTAAAATATAATTTTAAACACGGTTATATTAAAACTTTATAATAATTCATAATAAAAGTACTATAAAAATCAAATATATTATATACCTGTATATTTTTGCAATAAAACTAAAATTAAAATTCAAGATGAGTACATCCTAATATCCTATAATAGTAAAATACGTGTTCGTTCAGAGACGGAATCATATACCTATACGATTATACAAGTTATATTATATAAATATATTAAGTAGGTATAGGTCAAAGTTTATCAAATAAACTGCATATAATCCGTTATAATGATATAAAGTATAGATATTGACGTGGTCCGTCCTGAACTGTAGTCTCGGTAGTGGGTGGACGGAGGTGACACAATGTATTGATGAATAAATAAATAAATTACTCATTATATTGTAACACTGCTTAAACACGGACGATAGGCTACAGGTATTAAAACACTAAACATGAAAGATTAAAATCAATTATATATACACATGCCACGAAGTATGTGTCATATTCGGAATAATAAGTACTAAGTCACATGCGACTTATTATTTGGGGGATCGAGTGACGCGAAAAGAAAACAACCATCACACGACTCGTCCGGTGTGGTCCTGCGAATACTGCAGGCACACGGCTGTCTCATCGCAGCTGCGACACTTTCACGATCTCCTCCCGATATACCTAGGTATATAGGCGCACAGGGTTACTGATTCAGTACCTATATCTACTGCCGTGGACTGGTGTTCCTAGAGAAAATATAGATATCCATCTGTCATAGACGTTTGATAACAAACGGCTATACAATCCGGTACCGTATAAATATTCATATATAGAGTATAGGTAATGATAATTATAATAACGAATTTTTTTTTAAATAACTCATTATTATAATATATCTTTAAGTGTTGTTTAATTGTTTTACATTATGCCTAACTAGTCTCATTCAAATAAAATAATTATGTAATGTAACAGTCTCTATAATACAATGCCATATTTTTTGTTGTAAAATATATAAATTAATTAATTAATTGTAGAAATACTACATTACCACAAGTCATAATGTTAAACTCGAAAAAAAGTGTAGCTCAAATTAATATAGATTATATAAAAGTATGAACTTGGATTAAAATTTTTTTTCCAGAACATGAAATTAAAATTAAAATCAACTAAATAATAATACATGCACAAATATTTGAACAAAATGATGTACAGTTTTACGAGTTCACATATTAGACCGTATTATAATATTTTGCGATTGCAGCATGTGGTGAAAAGTTAACAATAATAACTCATCATTAACTACATATTAAACTAATTTATAGTTGGTATCCAATTCATTGTATAACTTCTGGTTTTCGACAACAAAGTGTTATTAATATTTTATTTTGGAATAAAAACCAAATCTTCGGTGTGCTCTGTAGTATAATATACTAGTATTATACACTACTACTGAGCGGATTTATACGGATGATATACAGCTACTCTTATGCTAGTACAAACGTCATTTATGTTCCATCATGGAGTGACTAATGCGTCAACCTCCCCCCTCCCTAACAATAAAATATCAGAAGTATTTTTTTAAATTTTTTTCTTAACAAATAAATAGCATGCAAGTAACATGCATTTGTAAAACAGGTCCAAAATTTTAAAATTTCAATGTGTGGAACGTCAGGCACGTATACGTACAGATACTGCGGTCATGTAGGTACATCATGGAGTGCCAATCCAAATAATATTAACTAAAAGTCCAAAACTGTCCAGCAGCTGAGCTTGCCAAAATATTTTCTTTATTCTAACGCCATTGCAAGGGATACTGTTTTTACGTAATCTTAGTTTCAGTAGTCTTAGATACATATTCGAACAGGTATAAAATAAATCTATTATTATTTATTTTTGAGCAACTCCAACATGCGTGATGTGAAGATCAGCAAGTAGTGACTATATAGTATAATATAATCGATGTTAAATTTCTAAACAACCTACTTACCATAAAATATCATATATATTTTTGATATGTGCGATATTTCTGCAATGGAATTACGTAAAAGTATCATTACTACATATGTATATAGTAGGTAAGTAATTACAAATATTTACTACTAGTTTATTCTAGCTAAATAAAAAATAACATGTATACGGTAAATAGTTTAGTTGTCTTTCTGCAACCCCAAGTAAATAAAATATACCTAAGGTGGGTAAAAGTCGAGGGTGAATAAATTTATTTCGAAATTGAACATATTGCGCACGCCCTAGACTAGGATAGTAACAAAAAAAGGTCAATACTCAAAAGGCTCAAAATACGTTTTTCAAACACATTAGTCTTCAACATGAATTACAAAATACTATATGAACTACTACAGCAATGGATTTCATTTTTAAAATTTAACTACTAACTAACCCAAATGTGGTTACGTTTATCCTATTAATATTGTTATCATATAGACACAAGTGTTCGTATAATCATTAAAAAGAAAACAGACACATGAATTATCGACTGCATTCTAACCCTATAGTTGCACCACCATATATAGTTGGATGCATGCTAACACTATAGTTCTTTCAGATACAGCATGCTAGTTAGCCCCGGAATATTTGTGATGGTAATAACTAATATTTTAATAATAAAGATGGAATAATATTAGAATACAATTATCATAATACTTACCTATGTAAAATTGTTTAATCGAAACAATTATGACGTGCGTATAATCTCATCGCGGCATCTAAACGATGTATCATTCTTCTTCTAGCGGTTTAAATTTAAAATATGTTAATATGAAATATAATTAATTTCTGTTAGTAAAAAATAAGTTTTATTTTATCATAGGAGTATGGGTATAATAACTTCACCGGCCAAGAATAAGTTGGACCATAATTTGACCGTACAACCAATATCTACAAATACGTTACACTTAATTTAATATTTTACTTAATACATTTTTTCAATGCAAGTACTCAATGTTTTTATGTACATTTTAAAATATATCCACAACTTAAAAGGTAAAAGCTGATAATATATGTTTGGACGAGCCGAATAATAATCACACGTGCCCGAAATGTGCGATGAAAACGATAGATAACAACGCGCCTCTGTGTCCAATTTAAATTTGGAAAGTGTTAGTGGTTACATGCGTGACATATTGACATGAGTTTATAAATCAAACAGAGCTTAAGATAAAACGTCATTCAAACTCGAAAAGTGAAATAATAACACATAGGTATTATTTTATAAATTATAATCAATAAATGCGATAAAAACACGTGACGAGTCATAATCTCATCGCGAGTGCCATATATCTGTCTGCAGTGACACAAGACCGGCAGTATAGCAGTATAATAATAATATTAACTCTATTATTCCCGGTCAGATGATTTTCCATTCCCTAACGGCTTTTACCGAGCAAAAAACGCGTTCAGACGGTTCTACGCGGAAACCTCGTGAAAACGTTATATTATCGCAGTACCTACCTGAAGTATCATATTATCTTCATCTGCACCAGGTGCGACTTCATACCCATGCGCGTCTCCAACCGCCGCTACACATATATGTAGTATAATGAGAAATACAACAAACCAGCATTATAATACGTATGTGCCGCAGTTCGCGTTCACCCCGCGGTCCAGGTGCAGCATTATACACGGAGCATACGTATATCTACTAACTGGCGAATATAATATTATTTACACCCCAAAATACGAAAAAAAAAAAAACAACAAACAAACAATCATCATCATATCGCCGGCGTATATACATATAATATAAGTATAATGGCGTGCGTGTCGTGCTTTATACTTGCGGCGCGGGCCAAAAACTCGACAGATGTCGGTCGTTCACCCCGATTTATACATTACATTATTATTATTATTATTATTATTATTCCATACGACGCACAACGACGTATATACTCTTCCAGAGTTCCAGCCCCCAATCGAAAACGCCAAAGCAAACGTTAGATATTTTATTATTAAATTTACGACGGGATAACGTGGTCGTGGTCGTCGATGTCGTATGTGTGTATCTGGTTCGGAGTTTCTCCCGGGGGAGATTAACGCTCGCAAATAATTATTTCGTGGTATTTCCGAGTCGATCGGACAGAGTGGGGTGAGGCAACTTTATGCACACGCCGTGGCCACTCGCGGGTATTATGCGTGTTCGAGCGGCGTCCGCGGCGGCGGCGACGCGGGAAACGACGACCTCTGAAGCTGCTGATCTGTACTGATCCATACCCAGATCGTCCGCGGCCCCGCACATACGTGGCGCGCAAAATAATAAAATAACAATAATAATATTATTATACTTAGGACGGGCACGCGGCGGCGGCGGGGTCGGTGGAGATATCCGCGAACATACGTATAAGTTTGTCCGATTTCCCATACGGACCCAACCTTGAGCGCCACATTGTAACGTATAACGTGCACGCACAACATTGCTGTTGTGTACATATTATTCTATTCGTATTTATATTTTGTTTACGATATTCTAGGTACCCATACGATATACTACGCAAATGGCGTATTTCACTACCGCCGGATTTCACTTTACATACTATTATACATGTGCTTGTTGCTGTATGATATGATAAATGTTACAATAGTGTGTGCGAAACGGCCACGGACAACCGCCAACGGCCGTTTCAGAACAGTGTGTTTAGGTAGGTAGGTATAGTTATGAATGTGTGTATAACTTATGAGCACCCACTTGTCCGCAGACGTTATACCTCTGATTTTTTTTGTTTTTAACGATTTTCCAATACTCTTGGGAACGATTATTATCCATAAATTGTGTGCGCACGACGATGTTTTCCATTTTATTATTTCCATGTGTTATAGATACACGCACACAATGAACATGTCTATACCATAAATATATTACAATATAGAAACCATGATAAATTACTATAACTATTGAAGATATTTACTTTTTCCATCAATTGTAGTAACAATAATGATTTACACATACAAGCAGTCAAAATATTAATGTTAAATATGCTAAAGCATAAATTACATTACACATGAAAAAAGTGTAAGTACACTTATTTTGCCTATAATTCACCAAAATATTAATAAGCAACGTATAATATTATAAATACTGAAAAATAAATAATGAATTTTATATTTGTAAAAATAACTTATGTATTTACTAAGTATTTGTTATAGTGTACTATTTTTATTATAATACAATAAATTGAATTATGCGAATTAAAAAAAGAAAAATATAAAAAATTAGAGTGCATTAATTTTCTATTGTTAGCATGTCAATATGATTTATATTACTATTTACTTGGGATTCAAACCAATAGTTCTTTACTTAAATCCGCTTAGTTACCCTCATTGTACCTCTAAATTTAGGGGTTGAATTGTTGATGTGGCTAAAAATAAATGTGAATAATAAGAGAGTGAAAAACCACAATAAATAAAATGATATAATGATATATTGATATCATTCTAACTTCTAACACATAATACAGTTCGGTCTATGCACGTAAAATAATTTACACATTATCCCAAAATATGTATATAAGTACCACAAGTCATAAGTCATGACTCACGAAACATCCCTTACATAATACATGGTATTTTAACCTTAATAATATTAAATGATTAAAATTGGTACATTTTGTCTATGGATTTCTGTAATGGATAGTAATATATTGCATCCTTCATCTCCGGCTCTTTGCGACTTCGTGAGTACCTATAACAGATTTTTTCACGAAATCATATATAAAACGCACACGTTTGATGCCTCCGGGTGAATACGTTTTCCTGATGGTTTGCGTGTATGACTTTTTTGCAACCATTATTTGTCCTGTCAATACTGTCTTACTCCGAATAATGTGTGTTACACACAAAATATAATTATGTTGGCCGCTAGCGACGGTGCCATCCCAATTATGAGTGAGAAAATAGCTCTCTAACAATGTGCATTTGCCATAATACACACAATTATATAATATATATAATAAAAATAATGCTTTTCGGGCGTCTAGGACCATCTGTACGGTTGAGATGACTTCGGCAGAAAATGAAGGGACACCCCAGATGACTCATTAAGAATACGCGACGGATTTATGTCCCTCTGAGGAAACTACAATTAAAATCGATCAACAAAAGGGGATGGTATATTATGTTGAGTTGGGGACTAGAGATTTCTCATAATACAATAATTGAGACCTTTGTGAACGAAACGTTAACATTTGCATGAGTGCCAGAAGCATAAACAAATAAAATTACAAACCATCCGGCGGTGGTATCGGCGTGTGCTGCTGTGCGATATCTGCAGTAAACAACTGCAGAATTCCCCGACTTTCAGGCTTCAGCAATCATTTTTATGACACTTTTGGGAATTGGGCTTACGATTTTTTGTGCTTATATTACTATATTTATTATACACTTAATACTCGTTTGGTTTACGACGTGTACAATAAAAACTAACATCAAAAATATTTGTTGTCATGAATCGCAATCATATAAATGTTGTAATGACTTGTGAGCGGATCACAATAATATGAATTTTTCCAAGAACCGCTCACCACTGTGGATAATCCGGCAATACACATTGTATCTATAAAATATTCGCACACAAGTGTATGAGTATGTATAAAAAATAATAATATCATGTATGGGAATAGGTAGTGATTTTATTTGCTATATAGCCAAAATATTTTGTCATTTTAATCCATACAGCATCGTGTATGCATAAGTATTTAGTGCCTTGTCTACGAAGCAGAACAATATTAAGAGAGACACATTTTTAGACCAAGTATTATGCGATTTTCTGAAATTTTCACTTCTCATTTCTAATTACTTTGTTTATTACAGTTATTGATTTTTTGCATAACATAATAATATCGTGAATCATGAAAATCAAACCTTGTTGACCCTTAACGGAAGAGTAAAATATTATTTTGAATTATTATTTTAAATATTTACTTCTCCGACCTTAAAAGTAGGTGTAATCTCAATCAAGAATAATAGTAAAATATTAAACTGTCAAGTTAATAATTTCATTCATTATTATTGTGTTGATATTGATATTTAAATTGCGTTACACAAGATACAGTATAATATAACTGCTATAACATAATACAATGTGTATCACGGTATTCTGTCCTCGCTTGAATGTGTAAATACAAAACTGTGTTCAGAGTGTTCGAACTCATCCACACGAATTTAACAAAATCGCCATGTGTATCGTCATAGTAATTATAGTGCATATATCTACGTAAGACTGTAAACAAGTCGAGATTCAAATTATGTATACCTAATTCTTAGAGATTGTAAACATATTGCTATTGTGTATTTGTGTATATTGCTATTAGCTTATGCTGATGTGTAGGCAATAACTCATAACTGTGCATTTCCGCGTCAATTTGTTACCTTCGAGTTGTATTTAGCAGATGTGATAGTGAACATTTTTCATCGAATAGACATTACGTCCAAGCTGTACCTATCTATTTTTAATATTAATATGTTTACAAAATATTAGTTATACCTTATACGATGAAACGAGAAAAACCATTTTGAGTTATCAGTCATCCCGTTTTTTACAACATTTTACATTTCTCGCGTCGTTAACGTCATTGCGATACTTAAGTCTCTGCATATAGTTATCAATGTATCATACTCGCAGCATATAGGCAGGTACCCACCTAATTGAAACATTAAGACGAAAAGTTAATTTCGTTTACAACGCACAAGAGTAATAAATAGAAGCAAATGTATAATACCATAGTATATAATTTATCTGTACCATAAAATAATAAAGTTTACTCTGTATTTTTATTTTTTACTTAGTATAAATCCTAATAGTAAACATGTTTAGTTTATGACTTAAGTATATTTTTATCGTTCTAAGTTCCGGCTTACAGCTTTCTGCAGCAGTTAATTGTATATTTTTATACGTGGTTAAATATTCAATTACATAAAAATTACTGTGCATATTATTTAATAATTTGTTATCCAGTTTACCATTATACAAAATAGTATAGAACATCTTTCAATACAAGAAAAACAACTATTCAACTTATCGTAATATCGTACCACTAACTATTAACCTACCGTCGTGTAAGTACTGTACTTATATATTATTTTTGGTACAGTGTTCTATTTTACTACACACAGAACATCACTGAAGAACAGTTTCGGCGTTACAGTATTTATAGTTTATTATCCATTTTCAGATGGTTGAAAATCTTGAAACAACAAAAAAATCTAATATTTATGTTTAAAAAAAAATATATATTTTTACCTTGTATAATATTAAAAGCAATAAAAATAAATTACATACTAGGTAACACTTTTATGATGTTCTGAAATCATTTTTGAAAACCATACGTCATCACCTCAGTAGTCTATATGAATTATTCTAACCGGATTTTCATCTCCAAAATATATAAGTACCAACATATTATTAAATTGTATATTTTCATTTAGTTTATATGTACAGTGTACAGTGCTTTCAGCCACAGTAAATCAAATCACGAAATTGTTTAATTTAAAACTAATTTAACCAACTCGTTGTTTTCCGTGCTTAGTACTTGAGCACCCCATATATATTCTACCATTTTTTAAGAAAACGTCTCCAATTTCTAATAAAAATATTTTGGATTTTAGCGATTAGTGTCAAAGAAAAAAATATCATACATTTCGACAATTCGAAAAAGTTTATGGAGAAAATCGTGAAATCAGCCAGAATGGAAAGAAATGATGATGTCCCCCCCACTAAATTGTGTATCACGATCTTCCGATAGGTAATACTCGCATTATAATATACACGTAATAATATATTTATATTATAATATGGCGTTTTATCGAAATTCGTGTGCATGTGTGTGACATGTGTGTGTTGACGTGCCCGTCCCGGAGACTCCTATAAACGATTAGAAACACCTCTGCCCAAGAAAGTCTCTACCGTCTAGACTCTAGACGCCTGATGTGTACAAAATATTTGTCTGTAAACAAATAGCCCGCTATAACTATATATCATATTAGTGTAACTATGTCACTGGCTGTCGGCGTTTAACAGAGGTGGAAGAAACGACAATACAATAATATTACTTAAATAATATAATATATTATTATCATCATTATATGTAGTGATAGAAAACGGAGCCAGTCGAACAGACACCGTTTCGTGTCACATATTATTATGTGCACGATGGTACTACACGCGACGAGTATCGCCATAATATTTTATACGTTCCTGTGTGTAAAATAATATGTGTAACGGTTGTTATACAAATCGAACGAATCGTATAGTAACGCGTCGCCGAGTGTATTCGGACGAGAACCGACCGGGTGTGATACTGCACCAGACAGACACGCAGAAAATGCACGGAAATATCCGTTGGAATTTCGTGAAATTCTGGTCTTGTGTGAAGTACCGCAGAATAACGAATATATTACACACGATGCGATGTATTGTTTGTTTGAGCCGCTATAGCGTTTTGGACCCGCCGACTGGAGAGAAAATCGATTCACTATAACAAATATTTTACAGAATAGACATACATATTATAATATGTAGTTGCAATCGGCCGTTTGTTTCCACGATTATTATTGAGATTTTTTTAAAAATCTCAAATTCATTCTGCTGCAAATAAAATGTCCCCCATCCCCTACGGTCTGTTTTGAAATGATAATCTGTTAATAAATCCAAAACGAAGACGTGTTAGGTACCAGCTATAACTACAATGTAAGTATTTTGAGTGACGTGTTGTGGTTTCCGAGTGAACTACACAACCGTAGAGAGGTATACGATTTCCGACGACCTTCTGAGAATTGTAAATCTCCCTCTCGGCGGCTGACGGTGGCGGAAGTTGCCGTCAGACAGTATACTTGACACACTCAAGGGTGTGTTCCGACGCCCACCACACCCTTCATAATAATTATGTCAACGTCATTGATAAAGCGCGGTGCATATATAGTTATTATTCGCACCCTATTCCGGTTTAAAAACTCATTTCGACGAGAACAGTATCGTCCAAATCTCACGCGCGATCGCGATAATCGAAAAATGGGTTTGATTTTCACGCAGACGACGGCGTCTAGAAGATGCGAACGCTCGAAAGAGATATTTTGATAGAAAAGTTTGATTAAGTACAATATGATGATTTTAAAATTATTTCAAACTCGGTCTTTGAACAGTTTTGACGAGTTCACCGTTCCGGCCATAGTCAATTATTATTAATTTTCAAGAATATGAATACGTCATGCTAAGTGGAGAGAACTGCAAAAGTACCTCATGTCGTTGCAAATCCAAACGACTACACTATATTGTCAACAATTAGTAAGATTGACCTAACCGATGAGTAATAATTAATGTACTATTATTTAAATACGCACATTGTCGAAATCGAAATTTGGTGGTGATATTCGCAATGTACAGTTAAGTACATAACATAGCTTTTAAAATCTATATTTATTGGTAGCTTAATATGTTATTCTTGACAAGGTGACTTCACTTTGTCAAATATAAATATGCATTATAATATATAATATAAATATAGGCACTATCAATATTTAGTAATTGCAGCCATACCTATATAGGTATACTTCAGATATCAGAAGGTAAATGGTAATAATATGATATAATATATGGTTTGTTCTGTGACAAATATGGAATACTTTGAAGTAGCGAACCGATTAAAAACCGCAAAAATTCACGAAAAGAGCCATAAGGCTTTTAACGGTGATGATGTTTGGCGATGATTCGACGCGTGTCACTCAACGCTTCGCGGAAACGACTTGCACGACATCGTATTATCATATGAATGATGTCAGGACGTATACCGTCGCCCATCGGACTACGTTCCGTTAAAATCTTGAAAAAACTACATTGACTACGTGTATCGTAATGACATAATAATATAACATTAATTGCTCTTGTGATTAAGTCAAATACCCACAATTGTAGGGAATGCAATCTCCCGTTAACCTAAAAAAAAAGTCATTTATACTCTTCCATAAATATTAAATTGTAATTTGATTTAATAACATTGTATTATGTTAATAAATGTGTACGAGTGGTGCGTTAATGATGCAGGCGATAAAATTATATAGTGTCTTATCATTATACCGTTTTAAAACTACCTAATCGAATTGTTTTTTTGTTTTTAATAAATACGCGCGTGCACACTATACGTCATGCTTGACGTTGCAGCCGTATAATATCCATAGTATTCCAGTAACAAACCTTATAGCCAATAAAAAGTAATACTTTAAGGGTTAAGGTAATGTTTCGGTTTTGGATTTTATTACGTAAGGTTACCTTTGTATAGAACCTTTATCGGATATGGTAGAATTGAACTTATTTTAGTTGAATTGCACTTGGGTTTAAAAAAGGTAATAGTCGAACTGCACTCGGGTAAAAAACAGGTAGTGGTCGAACTGCACTTGGGCTCAAAAAAATATTTTAATAAAATTATCATGCATTTGAAGTGATTTTTTATTTGCTGAATTTGAAATCATTCTCCGGGGTAAATTAAGTGGTTCTTCATGAATATGTGTCAGTTCAGACTGAAAAATTACTTTAGAAAATTCATCTAGATATAGTTTTGAAAGACAACCACGATAGGTACCACGCCATTTAGCACCATCATTTACATATTTTTCTTCACAATATTTTTAACGAGCTTTCCATTTTATTTTTTTTTTTTTGAACGAGTGCAGTTCGACCATTACCTTTTTTCAATCCAAGTGCAATTCGACCATTCATTTGTAGGTAATAAGTGCAATTCGACTATCCCGCCTTTATCCTATCCGATTCTGCAATATGCATCATCTTATGCAATAATATAAATTGATGCAATATTATTATGTATTTATAACAAGATCGATGCGAAACCATAGCAAGGAATATTGAGTTTTTTTATTTTATGATGCACGTAAGTACCGCCCAGAGATGATTTTAATCTGGTGGACCCGGTTTGCAGTGTTCGTGGTTTTCATTACAATATAATAATATTATATATTATTATACCGCCCTGGTATGATTATTACGGTCATGTGCAATGTGCCGGGTACACGCGCGAGTAGTTGTAATAGTAATATTATATTGGCGCACTGCGGGAAATCAATCCGAAACCGTCTATCGTCTCGATATACCTTATACGTATACCTATTTACCTGTAATATAGCAACAGTACGTCATCGTAACAATGTCGTTGCGCATTATTTTAGTAACAACGGTTAGACTTCAACAATGGTTGATTATTCAACGACGATAAGTGCTAAAGTAAAGATAATATGCTTTGTAATATATTTTATATGTATACGTGCATGAGGAAGGGTAGTGTTGCACTTCAAAATTAATTATGCGTCGCGCATTGTACGCGGTTTTGATTTAAATAATTCAAATACGTTGATAGCTTGTCGCAAGTCCCCCGGGCCACATGGTTTAAAACCACGTGATATCAGATAATACGTATAGTGATGGACGTCAATCTTTGAAAGTCCCTCACTCCCTCGACGACCTACACGACTACAATAAATCGCGGATTTCGCGAATAATCTTACGACACCTGCGTGTCCGTTGGGTTAAAAATGTTCGGCAAAGTGAGCCTAAACTGGAAAGTTGTAATAAATTACCAGCTAACGACTGATTACAAGACTTATTATTAATATACCTGTCATATATTAAATTTTCGGGGATGTTAATTAAAATGCGTGGTTTGTGATTCCTAAGTATTTTATTTCAAAGTTGAGTTAACTCCAAAATATTATCATTAAAACGATATACAATTACTATAACTAACTTTATGTCCTTGTACTAATAACGAATAAAAATGTATATTTAATAATCAAAAAATCAGGATAATGCGTTCTTAAGAATACACGCAAATTTAAATTTCCTCTCGTGTAAAATGCAGTAAAAGTGAATATTTGTGCCGTTCAATAAAACACCCACGAAAAATGCATTTAAATGTACCCACCGCCTGCAACTATTACATGTTGTTATTATGTTATATTATTAGACATTTAGTATTTCACAAGTTTTGTGCGTCGTTTTAAAACTAGCTCTATACTCTAATGTCATGGCGTGTGCTATGTAACGCGTAACTTGGTATCCATCCACACCGAGTAGGTACAAGTAGGTAATACATTACATAACGTACATCGTCGTTACATCACTCGCGAATTTCAGAAGGATTATCAACAAAGTCAGGTAATATATTATTATTGTGTTGGCATATATTGACGACAATCGTCTACTTTTAGTCCTTTTCGGAGGTCAGCGCAGTTAAAAATAAAAATCTCCCACAAATCAGTTAAATGTCATGCTAAATAATGCCGATCACTGGCTGCCATTTGAAGGGAGATGTAAGTCAACAATTATTGTGGTTAGTGAATTTCTAAAATAATATCTTAACTTATACCTACACTCTATATAAGTATCTACCATAATAATAACTCACTGAGCTTAAATATTATATACCTATATTATATATATATGATGTCCAATTTTTTAAAGATACCTACAACAATTATCATACTATTTCCTATGTAGAACATTTTTACAGACACTTCAAAGTAAAATTATGTCCAAGTGGTCTATAGACCACCGCGGTAGGTTAAAAATATCAGGTTTTCTTATAGAATTTAAGACAAAAACCGTTATTACGATCGGAGATAATATAATGTATATTATGGTACTGGTTTACAAGAAAAAAAAAATAAGAATTTATTACGGATCCCAGGCGGTCCTTCTCGGCTAAATTGATTTAATCAACATGTTCGGACCGTTTAAACGTATCTTATCAAATATAGGTAAAAACTAAAAATAGTAACAGCTAATGGACTATGAAAAAAATGAAGAGAGCGGGCTATGGGAAAAATATTTATCTATTCGTGTAATTTATTTCAAGTATTTTGAAAACGATCTGGTGAATTGTTGAGTTAAAATTGTCCCATGACCTTGGATAAAAACTCAATCAACTACAACTACTGTTGAATTTTCAATGAAAATGAAAGAGCACTTTTGACCAGTGAATAGTAATTATTATGCCATGCACAATAAAAATATAATTTCTGTTTAGGTATCATATCAAATAACCGGGAACGTTCTTCCGTATAAACGCGTATTTTTATATCGACGCTTCCTTTAACGTTATCTTAATACATGCAGTGTTGTGTTCGCATTTAGATTGTGCACCGTTTTATCAGTGTCCACACTATGACGTGGTATTTTTTGCATGCAGGAAACATATATATTTGTACTTGTTGTCTGTAAGTATTGCGTTCTAGATTCTAACATTAATTTTTTTTAATATCAGGTTAATCGTCTGTTATAATTCATGGTAGGTATCATACTTTTTATTAATTAGGTTTTTCTGACATTTATAGTAACAATAACTAGAAAAATACAATTTTAAAATTAGTATAAATTATTATTTAGTTTCATTTTACGAAAAAATAAATAAAAATAAAAAATAAGAGTAATTGTTATGTTGTATTAAAAGGTTCTTTCTCTAGAAAACATCAATGTTATCATTTTTTTTCTGCTTATAACCTAAGTTTAAGAGTTTGAGTAAATAAAGTATTCACACTAATACACAAGTCTACTTTTCCCGCGGTTTTAGATTTTCATTTGAATTTTTATTCAAAATTGTTTGTACTCGGCGACTCATCATACAGGTTAGAACTGATAAGTATCCATTAACCACTATGAACAAACATTTTTGATGTAGACTGTAGACTTAAGATATTTTGTTGGTGAACGATAAAAAAATCAAATGTTATTCTTAAGTTTAAAACTTATAACATTGAACCTGAAAATATACTACAATATACTATAATAACAATGGCATGTATAATATTGGTCGTTTACATGTAATATTATAATATTGTGGACATAATTCATAGATAAGATTAGTTATACCTATTTTTATCACTACATTATTCATAAATTAAAATATTTCAAGATGTAAAAACTGTCTTGTGCACGCTGCAGGGATAGTCAGTGTACCTGAAAGTAAATTTTATTTGCCTACATGAGATTGATTTTGCAACTTTTTAAATTAAGTGTTGGTTAATATAGAACATAAACTAATTTACATAGATTATGGGAAATCTTGATTGAGATTTGATTATCATTTAAAAGTGTGAGAAAATCAATTTTGATCAACTTCACGAAGGGTTTAAATTTATTTTCAGTAGCTTATTACTGTCATCAGTCATCATCCATCTCTAGGTCAACCGTGGATAAAAATAGTGGTTATGGGTTGTGATAAAAAAAACCTTGTGGCTACATTCGATATACTTAAAAAATTTAAGAAAAGGTGTTTCGACAAGTTTACACTATACACGACATTGATAAACTATAACATTAATATTTTATGTCATGCAGTAAAATAGCTCAACACGATTTAGTTAATTTTTTTATTAATTATGTTAAAATTTTAAACGTAAATAGCATAATAATTTTGATATTGTTTGACTCATTGTTAATAGTTACATACTAATGATTAAGTATTTCAATGATTTTACCATACTTGAATCTAGGACCAATTAATTAATTTTAAACACACCACTAACATATTATAATATAAGTGTGTATATGGGTGTATTTGTTTAAATTATTTATAATTAAAATACATAATTACAAATTATAAACATGTTTTTACCGTATTTTATCAGTGTGTAATTATAAAAGGAATGCTATTGTGCAAGCAGTTTTTTAAAAGGTCAACCTACTGTAGTAATGTTTATTGTTTAGTATGCCTTAGCTATTAAAAAAAATTAACATAGTATGATATAATGCGACGAAATTCAATGGTGAACCATCAATGCTCAAATGATGTACAAATAACATTACTAATGTTGACTGGTGGGAAACTGCAAACTACACAGAAGTAATAATTATAAAAACAAAGATTTATCAAAATATCTTAATTTAATGGAAAATACTTAAGACTATAGTGTTTTTATTTATTTTTAAATATAGTTCATAATTTTGTCATAAGTTTTACATAATACATTTAAATAAAAAATTTTAAGGTACAAAAAAAAAATGTCGTATTTACATTTCAAAGGCATATTAATATCAACAACAAAATAAGACTTAAATTGAAAGTATGTGTATAATTTATGTACAATGGGTTTGACAAATAGAGAAAAATGCGAAATTTTCTACTGACTTTTTTTTTAAATACCCTGTGTGTGAATTCGTAAAACTAACTACAATGATAAAATTATCTTGACATCAAAGACCCGCCGTAAAAATAGATAATTGAACACTAAGAAAAAAAATGAAAACAAAAACACACACATTTCCAGTCTTTACAGCACACTTGCATGATATATGTCAAAAAGTCATCAATGTTAAAACTTAAAACATCAACACTGTTTGATACACGTGTGCGCAAATGTGATTTTAGAATACATAAAAATACTTATGATATATATAATAAGTATTGGCGATGAACTCTCCATCCAAAAATGATGTCATGGTCAATTTGCGCAAATCTTATCGTAAACAACAATAGTTATAGTAAAAATAATAATAATAATAGTTAATAATAATAAATTATATCGATAATTAAAATAATAATAATAATAATGATAATGAACGAGAAATAAGTCACTAAAAAAACGTTCGAATACTCGTTGTTGGGTGCATAATTTCTGGGAACCCGGATGCACTCAGATGTAATAATATTACAGTTTTACAACATCAACAATTAGTAGATGTATTTGCATGTTTTCGTTGGTTTCCCCATGCAGTTGAACGCGCTTTTGAATGATTCCGAATGTTCAGATATCGTTTTTAATCTGTAAAAAACGTAACATTAACATGAAAAATAATTTGTTGGAAAAACGAAAAAAGCCAACCCACAACTCTGAACGCCTTAAATAATAACACCATGCCACCTTACATAAACAATATGTTGCCTATACAGAACGCCTCGTGTTACTTCCAACCTGTGACGCCCAACTCACAATATATTTTATAAATACACAATAACACTATTATACTTACAAAAGAGATTCGTCAGACATCAAGTCGTACATGGTGTCCAAATCTTGTTGTTGTGGAGATTTGATTGTGCACAGAGACTGTAACGAAAAAAACACGGATATTGTCATCATAAAATTGGCATTTTCTATAATATTAATTTAATAATAGTATTATCATGTTAAATATACAGACACCGAATTATATAAAGGGCACTCTTTATAATTTGAAACTTGGATATAAAGAACCGTATACTCAGAGTTCGGTTATTGCAAAAATTAATGATAGCTGTCACTAACTAAATTATAATTTTATTAAATTTATCAGAACATTAAAAAACACTTAATAGATCACTTAATATTTAGACTCTTACAGAACTGTTGAGATTAATAAGAGATTAATATAAGAATATTTCAAAAATCAAATTAATTGTTGTCTGTATAAATTGCACTTCATTGTTGTACTATTGATGTCCTTACTTGTGCATATCCTATGAAGAACAGAGCGTCGTATTCATAGGACTCCATGGCTGGTTGATGGTAATGCGGTTCAGTTTGAGTTTTTTTCGTTAAGCTCTGTAAAAACAAGATATTAAATATAATGATTGCATTTTCAAACGAAGCTTAAAATGAATAATTTACGATAGTTGGTGAAGTATATTTAGCTAAACATTACCACTTCTCAAAAGGCGACAATGGTGAGGGAAACAGTTGTACTCAAATAATTACAATAATAATTAGAAAACATAAACCGAGATTTTATGATCAAAAATGTATAGTTTATAATATGGTGATTATCGAATATTAGCGCTGAAGTGAGATAAGGTTAAAAACCTATCTTAATTTATATTAATACGTCTACGAGCAACTTTTTGATTGCTGAGTCCATCTAAAAGAGGTTTCATACAAAATGAATAACAAGAAAAATATACACATTATATTGTCATGCGTTTACCAGAAGCAGCAAGATCAACACCCACTAAACAACTTTAGTGTCGATTCATTCGTAAAGTCCAACCTCTCCTCTGTATACAATGTCTATGAGCTATTACGTATTGTGAGTTGCAATAATATAAACCGCGGTGACATAAATATCACTATCACACATCTTTATCATTTGATAAACATACCTGCAGGGCAAACCGGACACTCGATACTGATAACATGGCTGTCAGCACTGTGTTGTTAGCGAACTCCACCTGTTGCTCCTTTAGGAATTGACTAAAGCAAGAGCGGGCCTCAATGGTGGCGCCGATACTTCGGTTGACGGCCGCCGAGTGGGCTTGTAACAATACACCGTCAGTACCGTGAGCCACTCCCGGTGGATACACACTGGACAGAATGGCTGAGCTGATTTCTACACCCAAACCTCCATACAACAAGGCCCTGTTAAATATTAGAGACGTTAGTCCTAAGATGGATCTTACAATCGATATTAGATCGATGTACGGCTTTGTGAACACACACATAATTTTATATTTTTTTGTACTTACTCGGGATAACCGGTCTCGAAATAAGGTGGCGACAGCAACGACAGTGGAACGATTACTTTGTTACTGGCTACGTTGTATGTGACTTTTGGATCTTCAGACACCAAGTCATCCAACCATCTACGGAAAATAGAACAAAGGTGAACTTTAAAAAATATTCTGATACATGCATAAAAATTTTATGGGAATTGTAACCAATATGGCAAAATGTTCCGTTGAATGGCCGTAAAACAAAAGATTGTAAATATTAATCAATTTATCTTATTATCAATATTATCTTGTTCAATGTTCATAGGTAATACATTTTATGATGAAACGATTATTCAATTTACTCTTACAAATATTAACACATATCATATTTATGAATTATTATACTAGAATAATATGTTAAAATTATCAAAATGAGTACAACTTTTTTTGATGATTATTGATCTTTTTTTAAATGTATTTAAGTTAAAGTACATTACCAATATGCATGTGGCATAGTAAAAATAATTAATAATACCCTATAGCTAGGATTCCTCATAAAGTTGACACAATATTTCTTAGTAAAAAATTAAACAAAATATATTAAGGTACAATTTTGGTATTATAATATGAAAATTACCCATATTCTTCTTTCTTGGATTTGAGTTTGATCTGCGAATAATCTTTAATGAATGATATGGCGTAATTTACGTTTTGGAAAAAGTCGAGCTTTTGAATGGGCAACTGGTTATAGAATTGATTTACGTAGTTCTCTTGGAGCATATTTTCTGGTAACCCGATTTGTACAGTCAATGAGTTCAACTAAAACGGAAATGAATGTACAGTAATCTACAACCCAAACTAAATAATTTAAATGTGTAGACTATTACCTTGTTTAAAACGTGATCACTCAATTCGGGTCCTAAGTCTTGGTTTTTATTAACGTTTGATATGACTGACTCTTTAATGTTCTCAAAAACGTCTTTCACTACGGCTACAACGTCAGCTTTTTTTTCGACATTCGGTTCCAGGGTAGCGGTTATACCGAATCCCATAAACTTTTGCAACAGAGAAACGCAAATCTCCCATCTAGGCGGCAAATCTTTCTCGCCAGTAAGTTCGGCTGTGTAAATTTTGACAATTTCCCTAAACTTCACTGACAAATATGGGACATAAGCTTCAGCCATTTTCCACATGAAATAGTCGTTTAGTCCACTATTTGAAAAATAAAATTACAGTATTTTGTTAGAAACGAAGTTATCTGAATGTACTATGTCAAAAAACTAACCTGCGGTCTGACGATGATATCAGATTAGATAAGTTACTGAAATAAGTCGGCGACACAACCGAAACGAACGTGTCGTCACCAATGTTACTTTCTGGAAACTTTGATTGCAAAATGTCTAAAAGTGGGATCTACAACGAGGAACGAAGTCGAAATAAATTTATGATATATACAAAACTAATTTTAAATAACTAAAAGTATGGATCACTACATATTATGTTTGTATATTTTAATATAATATCTTCGTACCATTCCAGCGATTTCTTTCAGTTTCGACAACTTGAATCGTCGGTGAGAATTAAATGGATCCTCTTGTTTGCTAGCTGGCGTTATTTCCGCAATACGTTTCTCGTAGTGGAACATGTCGTTGCTGAATATCGATGCGTCACCACTGGTAGCGCCCAGTAATTGCGATACGTCCACCATGTACTGTTTGTACGCGGTCACAATCTGCAAATAATCATCATTTATAGTATAATACATCTGTAATCTAATTCTTATTATATTGTTATTATAATTATTATCTTAAGTTGTGTGCAAGCAAACTTACTCTGTTTTCTTGCTGTCTATAGTAATATCTTCGGTCGGGTAACCCTAGTCCTGCTGGAGATATCTGAAATAGTAAAATCATTCAGTATTTTATACGACAACCAACCAAAGTAATGACATAATAATAACACTGATAATAATACCTGAATTATGTTTTGGCCTGAAACCTTATCGTCTGGAACAACGTCTATCTTGAAAAACGGACTCACGTTGTATTTGGAGTGCAATTGTACAATGGTACTAGTCACGTCCCACTCATGAACGTTAAAATCTTTTAATACATGCCAACCGCCTAATGTATAATATAAACGTAATTGAATTATATTATATTGTAAGGTACACATAAAAAATCATTTAGAATGGACCACCCGAGAGATGAGGAACAAAACATACCTAGGATTGTACTAATAATCTTCTTTAAAGGTTTTCCTTCATCTGTTTCAATATTGTCCAGGTTCATGCACGATTCGTAGAAATGCTTCATCTTCCAGTTCAACGAGGTGGAACTGGCAACGTTTCTCAGCGTAACAACCATGTTCCTAATCTTTATTTTTTCTATACAAATTCAAAAAGTACGGTTTAAATTTCAATATTTATTTTACAATGTATAATATTTCTAACACATATAATATGCACTCGATGTACTTACGATCTTGTTGAATGCGTTTTTTCAAACTCCACGAACTCATGTATGCCGGCAAGTCGTTGGTTTGCAGCCATCCTCCACAAGAGTATTCTCTAAAATTTTCGCACGGCTGTTGAGTAAAGTTAATTTTGGGTAGAACCTTTAAACAAAAATAAATATCACATTAATATAAGCACATATATATAGTATGTTTAAAATTTAAACGCCAAGTCACAAAGAGTTTCCTGTAGTATTCGGTTGCGGATCGTTAACTCTATGCTTTATTGCTTTAATTCGATTTCAAACTCTAAAGAAACGTTATGGGCGTTGTAGAACATCATACGTAGCGCAATAACATCTAAACGTTATTACAAGTGTTGAGAACCATTTTTTTTATTTATTTTTAAACAGACGACCTACAACGATCATTTAGCTCTGGATATAAATTATAGCATTTTAGGTTAGGTTCATTGTTACCATACCTTGATACCTAAACAATAGATAGGTATAGAATTCATGTTAGACACGCATAACAGTCATTATAAAAATATATACTGAATACATTATTATGACAAAACATAAATGAGATTTATAGTTAGATTTCATTGATCGATTAAATTATAGATTGCTATACGTCCCGACTTATATACGCGACTGTGCAGTGTACCGGTTTTGATAATATTATAGGGTCCCAGTATCCTGATAATGTGTTTCCGGAAGACCAATATTGTCCTTTACTTAAATTATATCAGTACTACAATAATTGTATATTATTATTTAATATTACATTTCAATCAATATTATTACAGAAATGAGTAAGCTATTCAACATTTCTAGAGACGGCTTATAGACAGTTTACATAAGTAGCAATATCAAAAGAAAAAATACATAAATCAATCACAAGTAAATATTTTACTGAGACCAAGTAGGTATGCTCTCATTATTTTGAAAACGTAACCACAAATGGTATATAATAGTATACATTTAAACATTTTAAACCCACAATGAAACGCCATCAACGCCCACTCAAAAAATCTTATTTTCTACCTGTTGCACGTATATTGAAGTTCTATGAATGACTTTAAATATTCACTCCGTAGAAGCTAAGGTAATGTATAACATCTGACGAAAAAATACTTGCATTATTGTGGCAAAATACTGGCAACAAAATTTGTGTAAAAACATTCATTACCGTCTTCGTTTAAAATACTAAATATTAATGATACAATTTAGTAAGTATATTTATGCTATAATTTAAAGTATATCACATTCGGTGGGTTTTTAAAAAATAAATATACAATTGAGGTATTAAGTTCGAACTTAATGGAAACTTTGGGAATGCAGTCAATAATAATGAAATTCAATAACGAAAAAATATCGTAGAAATTCGCGTCATCTACGCTGTATACAGAGCAGCTTCCTCCACTATAATATGTGCGGCTCATGATAAAAGGGGTTTTCGATACGGACGAGAGACGTTCCGGTCCACCTAACGTCAAACGACCGTCGAGACGAAAATAAACGCTGCATCACTGTCGTCCGTGCATCCCGTCACGTATTAATCACGATATGTTAATATATATTCCGCGTGCCCATGATTTAGGTATTTTTAATTTTTATATTTTACCCCGAAAATCTCAATGCGTAACCCCTGTGAGGGATTAATGAACCGTGTTGGCGTTCAATCGAAGTGGGCTAGGCCAGCGGTTTTTTCGTCGTCACCCGAGCCTCGCCCTCGAATCTAGACGAGGCGTTACTGCTACAGCACACGATGGTACTAATGATAATGATGATAATAATAATATACGTTGCATAGGCCGTAAAAAATGCACAGGAGTGCCACTCTCGGATAGAGCACGCGCGCCCTATATGGCTATATAAATAAATATATATAAATGTATGAATTCACGGTCAGATATATATATATATATATATATATTATAATTCGTTTCGTTTCAGGTCCTCGTAACACAGTACGGGTGCACAACAAAATGGTACGATATTATTATACTCGTAGGAATACTTTCACTAGGAGGTCGTGGCCGCGTTCGACAATAGGCAAGGTTAAGGACGCACACGTTACACGTTATAATACTTTGTTCTCCACGGGTAATCTTATACCCTGCATAATATAATATATACCTGTAAGAGCGAGTGTTTTCATATAATTGAATTCGTCACAGCTATATAGGCCTCCGCCCGGCCGGCGGTGAGTGATCTCGGCCAGCGAGTCCGTCCCACGTAGATACATAAGCACATGGTGTACCTGCCATCTACGGAGATGTAACCGCGTGACACACAGTGGACAATAAATAATATAATAATAACGTCACGTTGTTGATGCCGTGTTAGGTGTTGTGTCGTACCCTGCATGTTGTGTACCTAACATAAGTCGAATTTCCAGCGTATTCCTCTCTTTCGGCGGTTGTATTTTTTTTTTACCTCTTTGGTGCTCGTCGACTTGAAAGCTTTCGCCGTCAACACGATCGTAAATAATATAATATTTTTGTATAATATCGTCCCGTCTGTCGCTCAATACACTGTATAGTATACGATCGTACATAATATAATATATTATATCCTTAATATTTTATGTGTATACACATTACACGATATAAATAGCATAAGGATATAATAGCAGTAATACGAGATCGGAAACAGCATAACGACTGTAGCGTTTCGAATCCTGTGAATTTACCATATATGTGACTTACGTTTTCCCCCTAAATCGAGTATATTATGGAGCATAAATAATTATATATTGTCAAGCAACGTCCGTGCACCCAACCGACAGGTTTACACCACGTGTACATGTGTGTTGCGCTCCAAAAAGTGATAAAATATCCTCGGATAATATTGTAGACAAAAATATTTTTAAGCCCCGCCAATTTCTATATTTGCTCTCAAAAAACCAGAATTTTACGAATATTCAAGCAAGTGTTTATATTGAAATTGTATAACAAACAACGAAACATTGAATACTTATGATGGTAACAATAAGAATAACTATTACAACTGATGGAGCAAAGAAATATCACCAATAAAAAATTATCAATATAATATATATATATATATTAGTATTATAGCTTCGATATTTTACTCATAAAAAAAAGATAAAATTCCTTTAATTTGAATTGACAATCAAGGACAGCATAGAAAAAACATACGTAATACATTCAATTCTATTTTTTTTTTTTTGAAACCTTCATTGTTCATGTTTTTTTGGAAGTATATAAAAGTTTTAAAAATCATAAACAAACTAAGTACAGTGTATTATTAATATAAATAACTACACATTCAATATAAATTAGATAATAAAGTACGATTAGCCTAAACACACAGTAGCGTATAAACGAGGAAGGGGTGTTTAAACCCCCTTTGGTATTTTTTACTATATGTAGAGATGTATAAAAATGAATAAAATTTAAGAAATATTTTAAAAAAAACATAATACAGGTACACATACTGTTTTTTTATATTAACCCTTCGCATTGAAAATATCGGTGTACGTCACTCAATTAGAGAACTTAATTGAACAGTTTTCATAATCGTATTAGATATATTGTCATTTTTAATTATTAGGTTATATAAACTTATTAAACATATACACCAAAAAAACAATTTTTTTTTACACACTTGTGATTTTTTGAATTACTATTTTCAACGCCGTATGTCTAATCTATATCTACTAAATTCCGTTAACATTTGTAATAAATAAAACTAAATTGATAAAAATATTGTTTATTTGATTATTCATTGATTATTGTTTAACCATACGTCACCAAAACATTTCAATGTGACAATGCGTAGTATGGCGAAATTAAATTTTGAAACGCTAGTTTCCGATTACAGGACCTTATGAAGTCATATGTATCATATGATAACAGTAAATGACATTATTATAACTATACGTTTGTACTTGGAACTCCACGATAAACCACAAATATTTCGTCGCACAATACATGTGCCATCATATCAATAAACCGCGATACTTCACTTTAAACTGATTAACAATTGACATTCAATACATTCAATATAATATTAGTTTCTTGTGGATAAAATTTTTTTACACAAAAACAATTCACAATTAGTAAATTATAACATATTAAACAAATACGTGATTTCCAAACGGGTTTTTCGATACTAAAATATAGTTTTTTGTTCGTAACTAAATAATGTACAGCACCACTTGTCTTGCAACAGCTAGAATTGTAAAAACACGAATTTATAACCGAATAGGTATTGCTATTAACGATGGTTGAGAACTTTAAATCTCAACGCCAAAAGCGTTAACAATGAAGTATAAGATCATGCCAGAGTACATCACGAGAAATTTGAATTCATCGATACACAGGTCACAGACACTAAGCTCGCGGGAACAAAACAACCGACGAATGAATATCGATTTCCAACGGAACAGTGTCAGTCCCATCTCTCGTTATCATCGTTTCGTACTCCCTCGTATGCACGATTTCATACGGAAATACTATAAATTCATATAAATTCCGTACAGGATATTTGGCGGATATTTAAAATATAATAATATTACACGTAAATTATAAAGATACAAATGTATACGTTGGTTTTTGAATGTTGAGTATTATGTGGGGACGAGGGAGACTAGGTTTGAGAACCATTGCGAATAAAATATAATGTACGAGTGTCGGTTATGGCGTGGTGGGAAAGGAGAAGAGGAAACCAGTCGAGAATAATGTGGACACGTACGACGTACCGCTAAATTATCGTCTCTCTCACATACACTCACCAACTCCATCCCTCTCTCTCTTCGCCATGCAACTGACCCTCCGGCCGGACAGCCGCCGACTCGGCGGAGTATCTGGTCCGACAGTCTCCCTGCGCACAAGAATGCGCGTGCACTGCAGCACACAACGTGCACTAACACACTCACACAAACATTAATATTCTAACAAACACACACACACACGCACCGAGATCAAACCGAGATTACACCGCGTCGGCGGACGGAAAACTAAAATAATAATACTGCGACACACACGGGAGAATAATTATAATATTATAGCTCGTGGTTGTGAAACAATAGTACGTCGCGATGCTTGATGTTGTATGGGCATACCTGTTGAGCGCGTACAACATCATGTGTACCTACATCTGGTTGCCGTGCGCGGTGCGGAGGTAGACGACCCGAAAAACGTTTCCTACCTACCATGGTTGTGTGGCAGATATCCGGCAAGTGTGAGCGTTCAAATAGGCCACCGAAAAAGTAATCACCCTTATTTTAATTTTTTTTTTGCGGTTTAAATATATCATTATGTTGTACCTTTAACGAAATAACATACTATAGTGATGCATATAAAATAGGTTTAGCATTATAACTAATATATAATATTACAATTTTAGTGTCTTCTAGTAACTAGTGCTATGTATAGTACATAGGATACGACCGCAGCGAATACAAACACATACAATTTGTTAGAATGCCCTCGTAAAATTTGTAGATGGGCTGTTATAGTTATATACGAGATTTCCTAAGAACCGGTTGGCGCTCAGACTAAATACCTTATAGTATATGCATGTTACATTTATGATTATAATATGGAATCGGACACCCGCAGTTTGGGAAATCGTAATGTAGTTCATGCGGCAGACGGCTGCAATAAATCCAAAAAGCCATATTTCAACGGGTCCAACGGGTCCATATACCTACCTATTGTATACGAACTACGGGTCTAGTGGTAGGAATGGCAGTATGTTAGTATTCATCTAAAACATTTTATACTGAACAACTCACCCGTCCGATTTAAACGAAAATAATGTAAAATTATAATTTATAACAAAACATTTAGTTTGAAAAAAAATATACCATTATACAACCCAAATGAACAAAACTATAAAATACGAATACAATTAGGTATGTATTTTTCTACCAATGGCCCTAAGAATTCAAGATCTAATTGAGAAAATAAAAATACAAATTTTTAAGAATGTTCACACGATAAATTCAAACGACGGTTACAGATCATTTTCGTGCATTGAAATATTGAGGTGTATATTATGTATATATTTATTATATTTGTTGATATTCTATACAAGAGGGAGCGCATCAGTTTTATGTGTACAAGTGTATGTAATTACTACTATTTACTTGCTACAAAAATATCATATACAAGCCAACGTGTTATAAACAGGTTACATTTTTACTAAAATAAGAACATTTAAACTCCTAAACAGTGGTATGCATTTGTCATAAATGCTCTTAGTCACACATCACACATCACACATTCTATATACCGTGACCCCAATCCCTTTTTACCACTTAACATCAATCTTCCCAAATCCCTATTCTTTTAATATTTAGATATAATTTAAGTGTCATAATTAATTGATTAATTCATCAATCATTCTATATATTTTTTATCATTATAACTACCAATAAATTACAAATCATTTTTGTTTTGACCGGGTTTTACGTCAAGCACCATATCACTTCCCAAAAATACGACACTGCAGAATGACGTCTTTAAACAAGATACCAATATACATATTAAAGGTTTTAATTTGAAAATCAATTTACGTCCTTAAATTCATACCGACAAAACATAATAAATATAATTTGAAAATTGTTTCGATTTCAGGGTAGTATTTCAGGGTAACTTATATCATCACGGCCGGGATAAACAGTTTATCGGTGGAGTTTGGGCCTTTGTATCACACATATTACACATGCAGCACTTGCACACATACCTACCTATATTTTCACAAGTCTGTAATAATATACTGTGAGTGTACGTATTATTACACTTAACGTTTGTCGTTATTTGTGAGCAAACACAAACTTCGTTTAGGTTTGTCTCTATCCGTTAAAATATCCATTGTCGACAGGCTTCGACAGCGGTGAAAAGTTATACGCTCACAGTAAAGTCGTCGGAGCGGCATAAGCACCCACAGTGACATTGGATCGCATATTATTCGTTCACGGTGCCAAAACATTATTACATGCACAGATACCTAGGCAGGTAGGTAAGTATGCCATGGTATAATAATATTAATTATTATATTTATTGTCATAGTAATATCTGCGTATCGTCTGTCACCCGCACGCTCGCAACACGTCGTGAATGATCTTAAAAACTGTGCAGCCTACTGTAATCTCATCCATTTGCGTGCGCTCTATAAAACTGTGAGATATCATATGGTTTAAAAATATTTTTCTTTCAAATGTCACATTTATGTAAGTACAACTCTGTGTTTCAGCAAGCTGCAGTTTGACAAAGTATAGGTACTCGCATGTTATATACGTAGCGGTCTTACGAAAATGTAAGGAAAACCAATTGTACCCAGAAGCTTCATCTTATAGAGTGTTATAGTGTTATACATTAATAAATATGAGTATGCATAGTTATATGTTACGAAACGTGTAGCTACTAAGTTTTTTCAGAGTACTTTTCACGTAAAGGTATGGTTTATCTATATAGAGTATAGATAAAGTACGATGGCGATTGGTATGTATGTAGACGTCATATAAAACAGTGTGTGTGTAAGTGTGTAAACAAACGAATAATGATGATAATAATAATTAGGTGCAACGTGTGTGATAATAAGGTATATTGCCTCTGTGAGTTTTTGTGTGGGTGCAGTGTATAGGTAGTATGTAAGTGCGTGTGTATACCGTCGTTATCTCACTCACACGGTTTATTGGGGGTGTGAGTATGTGAGTAAATCTAAACTTTGAAACCGGCCGAAACTACACGCAAATAAGTCCGTGATTTATACGACACCAGACATAATATTTTATCAGACCACATTATTATCCGATCGGACAATTACGTTATCCGTCTTGATTCCAGCTTGCGACGATGTGTTTTTTACTTTAAAAAGTTGCCATACTGATAACTGAAAAGCGCACATACCATTACATATTAAATATTACATAGCCGGATCTGCGCTTAACGATGCTTTTAAATATGTGTGAATTTGTAGGGCACTCAAGAGTAACCGTATGTTATACTTAATTCCAAACGTTTGGAAGGAAACTAAAACAACGTCGAAATCGTTGGTTTTTTAGGGCCAGAACACAACTAATAGACAAAATTAATTAAGTAATATTTTAGCCACGGAGGAACGGAGACACAATATTATTAAATATTGAAATGATCTGTTTTAGTTTGATTTGTTTATTTCGTTTTTAACCAAATCAATGATTCAATAATATTATTAGTGTACCTCTGTGGCCCTATCTACAGTTAAGCGAGTGAAATCTTAACAATTTATTTAGTGCACACTCAGCAAATAACTACAGCAGTTGTGACAGTCAAAAAAACAATGGTGCAATAAAACTTTAATCAACAGTAGGTTTTGAAATTGTAGACGTCAGTTGTTTAGAATATAGAACAGAAAATAAATAACAAAAAACAACGCCAAAACAAAATTGTATTTAATTATATTAACACAATTCATAGTGTTTAAGGTTTACTTTATACAAAACTGTTGTAATACTATCCTCTTACAAAGGAATTTATTTTTCAAGAATATCTTTTAAAATAACTATAATTAGATTAGATAATATCTATAATAATAATTGTATTTTATTCATACTCTTCAATGTAAAAGCATGATACAACAAAATGCAATTATCTTACGATTCGTAGGTGCATCGACAATATATAATGTAAGAATATAATATTAGAATAAATATAAATCGTGTGCAACTATAAAATAAAAATTTAGCTTTTTACAAATATAAGTTACTAACGGCTTTCTTATGATTTTTAAATATTTATAGGTAACTTGTCGTTGACTGTCGTATAAAATATCATAAATAATATTACTGTATTATTATTCATAGTAATCGCGGTTATATTATATAGGAACCTACAATAGACAAGTACCTACGCATAATTTTATTCGAGTACACTTGAAGATATAGTTATTAATTGAAACATAAATTAACCTCAGTTAATATATAGGTAGTGCATAATATATTATATAATATACAAAAACGGTTATGGAAGAAAGAGATTAGAAAACAAACATTTTTTTTAAAAAATTATATACTTATACTACACATAGGTATATATTAGTGCTGAACTTTACCAAGTATAGGTCACTGTAATATAAGTGCACTGACGAAAATACATCGCATAAATGCACATTGATAACCTGTGATTTAATTCCGTTTTGTGGCGATAGCAAAAAAATTGTTTCTGTGTACGTAACGTTACGTAACAGTAATGGAAAAAAAATTCTTTGCCAAGGACATACAAAAAAAACGGAAACGAAATCATACTATCGTGATTGATTGCATACAGTAATTAAGCTGCAATTTGATCCTTCGCTGGCCATTACACGCTGTCACCACCAGTAGCTCATATTAAAGCCGAAGGTGTAAAAATGTTGATTTTCAAACAATATAATATTATGATGACGGTATATTGCGATGATGGCGCGTAGGATTAAAGCTTATATTTTATTATAATATTTATAATATTATTATATACAGTTATTTCTCAGTTCGGTCGGGAAACACTGTATATTTATGAGCATAATATTTCTATGTAGATAATTAGCCATTAGGTATACATACATTCGGACTTGAACCTTATAAATATATATTAACTTGACATTTTCGATAACACTAAATAATTCCCTCCACACAGCAACAATGTGTTTATGTTTTAATCTCGGTTTGTTTGTTATTGCTTATTTCTAATATGTTTTATTCCCTTGATATTGGAATAATTTATAAAAAATACTATATTTTAATATAAGGCGACAAGTTTCACGAATTTATGTTAAAAGGGTGCAAAATATTTTCCCCCTTTAAAATATGTGCAAAATAAATATTTTGACGAGCGAAATCGTTTTTTTATGATTTTAAAGTAATCTTAGAGTAAAATTGCTCATTAGAAACATTATAGAGAATAATATTTTCGAGGGGTTGAATTTCAGTTTTGAGTTGAATTTTTATTTGACTTGAAAAATAATATTTGTTTTTTGTGAATTTAAGTTTCTATTTGACGATATTTAGACAAGTAAAGGTTGTGTAACCCTCAAACACATCGATCTATGCTGAACTATTATAGGTCATAAATAGAAGAGAATATTTTTGATTTACAAAACTCACAATATATCACCTTCTTCATTGCGGGGTGGAATTATGTACATAACATTGTAAACGAACGGTTGCCGACATGCGATAGATACGTTTTTTTCCACTTAAGCTCAGCCTATAAAACGTAGCTACAGTAATTATTAGTTCTATTATTTTGTTTATATTGAACACAGATATTACAAAATGTCATTTCTCGTAGAGGTATTGTCTTCAGCATCGTAAGTACACCCATATAATATAATATATTAACAAAGTCTACGTCACGCAACCAGATGCAAAAGGCAAGCGATTTGCCGTTTTTACCGTTAACGCATATAGTCGGCGCGGCTTCGCGGTCGTGTCTCTAACCTATATATTATGTTGTTTTTATTATTTTTAAAAAATATACTGTTCGCCGTTTCCTTCCTTCCCAATGGATGGCGCGATTGGAACCATACGTTCTAATATCATATCAATATTCCCTGGACACAGCGGTGGAATACTTGCTATACACTGATACAAGTATAATAGACGAAGAAGAAGAAAAATGGAGAAAAAACGAGGTCGCCCTTAAGCACAATCCGTCTGATACGTCGTGTTCACACAGACGTAATATGGATACAACATATAGTATATACAATATACACATATATATATAGCTGCACATACATATAGGTATATAATATAAATCATTCCGAACAGGTACCCATTATTGTCGGCAGTGTACGAGCACGATTTACCTATATATAATATAATATCTACCTACATGCACTGCAGCGAATACGTACGTAGTCGTCCCACAAAGGAAAAAAAACCGTTTCGCGATATCGACTATGCCAACCGATTCAAAACGGTCACTGTATATAATATTATAGACACGATTTTTTTTATATATCCGTTGCGATAGCAGTATACATGTACTATTATTATATACAAATTGTGCCTCTATATTTCGACACTTTTTTTGTTCACGCGAAACCTGAGATAACTATTATTGCTCGTGGTTACTGGTGGCGAGCAGATTGGTTTTTTTTTTCAAAATCGAGTTTCGGTGGTTCAGACAACGTACGTCAATGCATTCCACACAAGTATAGCTTCTGTTGAACCACCTTACAAAGTTACAAATACGTCTTATTCGACATCTACTATATTATATCCGATACATACATTACAATCTGTTGCCAAAATGATTTGAGTTGACACACGGTGAACATTACAATATGCGTCTATAACTATAGCAAATACACAGCCACACACACAATTCAAATGTTTAAGAGTCCGAGCCAAAATAATTAAATCTCCATAAAAAATAGTTTCGAACGCCGGATTTCTCTAAAACGAACGTGTCAAAAACAGTCAATAAAAAACACATTTTACGCATGGATTGTTCAAATTTCGTCGTTATACTACAATACTGTTTTAAACTTAATAACCGATGATACATATTTGATGGCATATCAAAAACCCGTTATCGTTAATGATCATACAGTGCAGACTGTGTACCTTTATTGAAAAAAAAGAATCGTATATAGTATAATTAAATTATAATTTCATGAGTCTCGTAACCATCAAGGTTATACACGTATATATTATATGGAATCCTTTATAGTTTATGATGTTATGCCCGCGGTCAACAGTTTAGGTCTTTGCCCTAGACACGTTTTATGGCCACTAATTCGATCAAGTTGTATATATACTAAATATTTTTTGTTGCTTTTATCATGATGTAAATTGTAAGTATACATTAGTACAATGGGCATTGTAAATATTATTACAAAATAATCAATGATTAAGATTAATTATATTAAAATTTTTTAAATTTTAATATTCGACAAACAATCAAGTTTTATATAAACAGCTAAATCAAAAAACAAATTTTATACAATTTTATTTTTGATGAAAATCTCAAAATAACAAATCCGTCATGAAATACAGTTTTGTTAAATTGTTCATGGTTTCAATGAAGTATGGTTCCAGTTATAGCTTCCATAAAACTAACGTTTAAAACAAACATTGGAGCATAAAAAAAACGTAAGTTCCCATAAAAACAAAAACATAATATAATATATTATATTATTATACATGCATATTGCGTATTATACCACATGAATATTAAATTAAACATCCACAAATAAATATAGCGAAACTAACAGTTTAACAGCGCCAGTTGTGGAAAACTACGTACTAACTGCAACTGAGTACTGGCATAACACTGTACATGGTATTGCTCAAAAATTGAGTCAATAAATCCACATTTAGAATTGAAAAACGAAATATTTTATCAAAACAGTTTTCACATGACGTGTATAGAAAAAGTCAGGCTCAAAAAGAGCGACGTATGTACAACAGAACGGCAGCATTTTGTGGGTTCGGTTTGAACGAATCAGTGGAATTTTTTATTTCATTTTAAAATCTTAGACGGCAGACTAGTAAGGTATTGTTTTTGAATTTGTTCTGGGAGATAGTTCGATCAAGTGTCATAGTGATGACAATATTTAAATAAATGTATGATATATTCACAATAATGTGCACGAGCCATGTCCATTGTTGCGCCGCGTTCCCGCGATAAAAGGGTCTACGAGGCGATAAAAACAAAATAAAAGGTTTATATCGATATTGAAAATCGAAAGGTTATAGGTTTAGTTACAAAATTACGTACTTAAACAAATGTTGAAAACTCGAAAGCGTATAAATACCTTTTTAAACATAGTATTATTATACTTCACGTTTCGGAACAATTTCGTGTACCTACACATTATTAGAATGACCGATGGGCCAACCCGTCGGAGCACTTGTTAAAGCAAATTGCGTGGGCCGCTGCAGATCGCCACATGTACCTTTATGGCTATACATAATATTATATATAGCCATATAGGTTTAAATATGGTATACGTACTCAGTACGTTAATGTATTATTATTATTACCATGAGTGTGAGGTTGGCGGCAGCACAAAAATCTTTTATTCTTTTCCTGTCCGTTTTCTTTTGGACCTATCTGGAACCACGGAGGCCGGAGGACGGAGAGGCACAGACAGGCAACCAACCAGTTGGAGGAAGACGGAAAGCGGCAAATAGGTATCATAGTAAAAATTGTTCTACATAATATAATATTACCTATACTGTAATATTACTCCTACTGCTGCAACACGCGTATAATATACCGATTTCGAGAACACAGTAATTTCGAGGTATGGAGTTGCGGTGATGGCCACGTGCTGTTTAATATTATACCGCTTGCGGTGACAGGGGGAGACGGGGGCTGCAGGGGAGACGCCACTAGAGAAAACTGTAGCCACGTGTTATTCTCGTTTTCATCGATCGTCTAAAAATACACGATATAGTAAAATATACTCAACTCTGTAGTACATAATTATTTCAATATGGCTAAATAAGACAATAAGAATTTGGTTAAACGTAATTATCGTATTTTATTCATCACAAATAGGTATTGTAAATATGCCGCATATTGTACATAATATTATGTCCGTAAATGCATACTAAAAAATCATTAAAGGCCGGACCAAACATGGGCAGTAATTATTAAGCCTAGGCCCGAGTTAATTGCTTATTATTAAAAATATTTGCTGTAGAATTGTTCTTACCTTCTATCTGAAATATGATATAAGGGAAATTTTGTCTGAATTTTCAATTAAAAAAAATACATTCTCAAATGCTAGATAAGAGTAAAGTTATAACATTTTGGATAACTTCATCATTACTGGATGAAAATAAATTGATAACGGCTCGGATTGCAAATCAAAATTAGGTGGACCAATCAGAAAATTATTTTTGGCCTGTGCAGACCTGAGAGGCTGTTTTATTCCATAATATATTATAATACTCATGAATGGCTCGACCTTGGTAACGGCGATCGACTGTACCTATTTAGTACTTTAAACTACCAAGAGACTACGCCGTATACCGTAATCGTCAAAATGGGCAAAAAAAAAAAATCAGACCGATAATATTATACTATATTATTTAGGTACCTATATAGTCGATACTCGATTAATCGATATAGCTGGTTTTACACGCGATGTAGGATCAACAAAACCGAGAGCTATCCCAAGCGGTTTTCGCCATTTTATTTCGTTGGAATATTTTTAATTGTAGACGCTGAACTTATATTACAGATTTATAGATACAACATATCTTTATAAAATAGGTAATAATTATAATATAATATAATAAAGTAACGATTTTTTTTACTTATTATCATCATGTAATTTTTGTAATTCTAGACCGATTACGATTTACGACCATATATGATAATACGTCGTTTTACAATAGTTCTGATAATTTTGATCTGAAGACTTGGGCGGAATTAAGAATAAGGTTCTCAACATATTTCTAAGCATACATGAGATAATAGTGAACCCCCCGATTTTCACATAGTACGATTTTTTTTCTTCCTAATAAACTACGTATTATCGACAGAAACGTGTTTTTAATGTGTACACAACACGAATAGTGCATACCTATATATTAGTTATTATTATAATTACTATATCGTGATTCATCACGAAACCCGTTGTATTTTGTATGTATATATATATATATATATAGGGAGCGTACACCGTAACCGACCAACCGTTTTATTTTGCTTCCGTTGGTAATAATTTTTAGTTTGATTATTTCCTCTACGCATAGTATTTTTAATTATGTCCTTACTCGAGTCCTGACCAGGTTTTCAGAAAAATTCTGTGTTATATTACCTGTACTCAATGTACCTCCGTGTCGAATTAATCTTCTTATAAGACGCACACATAATAAATATACAGCATACGCTCTAACGAAACACAGAGACAATGATGGAACAGGGTAAAAAGAAATAAGTGACCGTCCAAGGACAAATTTCGTTATACTTATAGACCTGTAAGCATATTATAATATGATAATATACAGGATCGTGTGACGAACTGAATAGGACAGCCTAAAAATGAAGGAAAACAATAATAAAAAAAAACACTACCCTATTTCAAATCAGAAGAGTTGACACTTTATTCAATCGCGGATCAAATTTGCCGTTTATTTGGGAGCTTTTAAAAGCAGTGTTTTTGTTTAAAAACCAGTATCGGCCATAGTATCGAGATAAATGTTAAAATGTTCATGTTTCATTAAACCAAATGATGACGTGGAATTTAAAAATCGACTAGTTCTTTCGAATTTGTTTTTGTTGTTTTAATTATAATATTGTGATCGGCAGCGTGTCGTTACGACTATCGTGCAATATCGGAAATAATGAACGAAAATCGTGTTGACGACAAATCGTGCCGAAATCAACAATGACGCGGTTCTCGGGTATGACGAATCGACCAATACATTTATGTATACAACGTCACACTGTATATACGCGTCGTCGACACTTTTAAAAGTTGATGATAGTATTTTTTTCACGAGAAAACCCTTATTCACGCAGCAAGTAGATGAAACACGCAACCAGATGATTGTGAGTTCTTTTTGCTCTCTCTCCTGCCTTAGTGCCTTCTCACGCTCAGTTACAGGATAAAGAAAAAAAAACAATAGTGTTATAGAAGCAGTCAGCACAGACGCGCACATAGCTGTAAATACGGTCGAGTGTGTGTTTAGCCAGTTTTGGGTTCCGGTTAACGAAACGAAATAATATGAAATATATTTCTCCGTATGTCGGCGACGATATATTCATCGTGATGCTCGCAGAACAATAACCGTGGTAACCGAACACAACCAGTCGAAGTCCGTGTAAGAGTTCACACACCGTGTAACTATTACAAGGGTATATAAAATATGTTTTACAAAATATTATAATGGTGTTATAATAATAATATAATATCATACACACTACATAGGCGTCATATGTGTATAGAGTACGATAAAGTGGTAAACGAATAATAATTGTCCCCAGTCATAATTGTACGCGCGGACGGGCAGTATTGATCTTCAGCCAATTTATTTTTCTGTAATACATTTTACTGGAGATTGTAGTAGCAGTAGTAGCAGAACACATTTAACAAATGTAAATTGAGATATCGCCTAGTGTTACTAACAAACATGGACACATGATTAGATGCGAGGCGCACTATTAAATTAGATAAGATAATACTAATTTTGAAACTATAACTCAGAACTAACTTTTTTTTTAATTATACACTATACATGGGCTATGACCTACATTCTTTAAGGGTAGATTCTACACTAAATACGCTCGTCAGAGATAATCTTCATATAACTTATTATCTCAATGAATAAATAAATTTCCATTGATGTTTTGTATTGCCAATTGTTCGACCTGTAATAATTTATTTTGAGTATATACTGTAGAAGCCAATTAGTTCTCCTGAATCCGCCTTGTGGGTATTAGAAAAAACATTTCTTGTGTATAAAGCTATGATGGGGGCATTGACTGGATATTGCGTTTTTAGTGGGAACCAATTATCCTCTGAATCCCAATAACGTGTATTACATTAAGCGAGATACTCAGGTAGATGCTCAAGTAGAGGATATTAGGGAAAATCTGAAAATACAATACAATTCGGTTGACGCCTATAATTTATTATTGTTGATCCGGAGGTAAAAACATAGAAAAACCTGTACACGAGCATTTTTTGACTTCCAAACTAGCGATTTGTGGCTAAATTATTAATATATTTTTTTTTTTAGAATTCAGGCTTCAACTACTAAGGTCTTTAGCCTGCTACTGTGTGGGGAGGTACGGTTGGTTGGTTACACGTATGGATGGGTAGCAAGGATAAAAATCCTGGATGGTCATCCATCCAGGAGCTAACAACGGTGGCCGGTACGTAAGCTCAGAGCGTTTCCACAGATTAAGCGAACGACCACGCCACACCGCGCCACAAAATTATTATTGTACAATAGTTTTTTATAAATACATCGTATTGTACGTCGACATAATATTGGAAACCGTACACGGGTTTTTAGCAAGACATCGATCGAAATTAATAAATAATAACAATTATTACTGTCCCGCAGCCTGCTCACTTCATAAATCGATGTACGCTAAATGATTTTGTTCTTTATTGAACAATAAAAATGTGATACAATATCACACAATAGCGTTGGTTGATCATGCATTGTATTATCAATATAATATTTTATTAAATACACAGTATATCAAATTAGATTTTTTTATTATTAAGTTTATTTAGATAGGGGTTTTGTTTGACATGTGAGATGGCTTGTTTGGAATTTGTATTTATTTCAAGACTACCGTATTGAAGATAAAAAAGCAATTGTCGAAAAGTTAAGACTTATGGCTAGCCCCGCATGTTATTTGGACATATCTTAGTGGTGACTACGTATAGTATTATACTTTAGAATGTGTCGTCTCAGCGATAAAATAATAATATTGTATATAAATTATACATAATAGGTACTTCTCATTACACACTAATGGATGATAATATTATTACTCGTGACCAATTTTGACTCGTCTAAAGCAGTCGATTTAAATAATATTATAAACCAGTAAATAAATATATGTAATATAATTGTACGAGATTTTTACAACATGTACAGTTAGTTATATTAATGGCGGTTTAATTGCAGATTACTTTGATCCTTATTCTAGAAAAAATTATATTTTAACATTTTACACATCCGACTGACGGACCGAATAGATATCGACAAGCCACGGGCGACGGCATGAGATATTTTTAATAAAACGGTCAATGCAGTCCACGTTCAAATTTAAAAATTGTAAAATAAAACATAAAATCATTCAAAAATACCATTTTTTGATTTGGGCTGAATTCATAATTAAACGTGTATACCAATAATTAATAATTATTAATATTATGTAATAATATAATAAATAAGTAATAATAATGAATAGGTACCTGCCTAATAATTACTGACTACTGTTATTATATAGACTATTATAAACATAGTGTAATCGCTTTAGAGGTGTGTTATAATTTATTAAAATAATCGTGTTTTTTCTATATTTAAAAAAGTACTATCACATATTACTTGTATACATTTTTATTTTTTTGTATACGAATAACGCGAAATCCGTATACAGCGCGCGCGACGTCCACACCTTAGCCCATGGGCGTAGGTACGTTATTTCCATTAAAGATGATGGTATCTTGCAGAAATATTATTCAACCAACTCCTGTCGATACAAGACGCCAAAAATCGCTTCGGGACTATAATTGATAATTAGACAAGCTACCTACGAAATGATAAATATTTATACACCTACGCGGAATTGGAAGTTATCAACTATATTATATTATTAAAGCTTTGTAGAATGGAGCGCAGATGCGCAAAATGAGTAGAAATATAAAATTACCGTTGGGACAATCCGTAAAACACAAACGCATCATGTATGTAAATGCATATTCAGTCTACACTCTACAGACAACGAACACGTGCAGTCTTTGATTCGAAGCGTCTGCCGATATACCAATGACAATTTCATTCGTTCATTACATCTGTCGTCGTCTAAACGAACGACCTATAAAACATTTAAACACAACAAACGGAATACATCAAACGTCTGTAATAATGACATTAAAATGTGTGTGCTCCTCAATTACGCACACGTGTATCTGAAAATATTGTTTATAATGTATGTATTTCAATACAATACCTACAATCTATATAATAAAGTGTATACTTTATAGTTTATATGTACACATGACTTACGCAGTAAATATAATAATACATAATACTAAATCGAGTTATTTTTAGACAAAAATGATCAGCATGCCTGCATATTTTATTGCCGGGAAAATTAATGTTGAACAACAGAACAAAACAAAAAGAACCCTTTTGAAGTATTTTCAGGGGTATCTAGGTGTAATAATAAACCAACGTGCGATGTCCGGCTGCGATACACAATGTTTTCATGTGAAACTAAATAAAAATAAAAAACAACATTTTATTATTCGTAGTCCGTAGCGACGTATAATTAATATCTCTACCTACCTATAAAAGGTTGACAGATCGTCTAAAATTATTCAACAGGTTTTGAATAATATTGTTTAAATTACACTCAACCATCCTCGAGTATACGAAACGTAGAACTTATTACATTAGCGGACATGACAGAATTTGATTTGCCCGATAAAAACGGACCATACCGTCATGTTTTTTTTTCGAGAATACAATAATTCCGAACGAGTGAATATCCTTATATTTATCTGGTAGTCTGCATAAGTACCAACGAAGAAAAATCTGTCCACGCCATAGTAAAAATCCGTGAATTTTGTACGGGAGTTGCAGATTTCGAATAGGTACTAAAAAAATATTATAATAATATGCGTACGTCGGTACAATGTGACGCGTATAATATACAAACAGAAATTCTTCGTTATCCGTAAACACCTGCTGTACAATTCTTCAGGACGACGACATCCTGCAGCGAGCCGTTTCCAGAGACCGCGTGTGCGGACATACGGAGCGATATCGAATTACCGGAATAACAACGACAGGACACAATATAATAAAATAAGTACAACGTGTGCGAATCGCAAATATAAGGATTCGGCCGATCGGAAGCGTAATCGAGCGGAAACCGTAGTACGTGCAGCGTTTTATACGCGAGAGCTTATATACCTATCCGATATTAATATATCATACTTGGATAAGTCGAAAGAAACATTTTTTAATGAAATGCTCTATATCGAAACGCGCTTGGTGTTTTTATCAACTCATTTTTAGATAATACAATTTGGAATATATAGGTACATAATGATAATAATATTGTTGTACATTTTCGACGACCGTTTGATATTCATTTTCGACAATGGGTCTACGAAATACGCTTAATACCTATCATACAACACGATCGGACGACGAAATATATTATACGATAAACACAATAGTACCTATATGTGAATACGTTGGTATGAAATTCTTATTGAATAATACACGGGTATATAGTAATAATATTACAGCCGACAGAGCAAAGGTAGTTTTTACGACGATCGTAAAACCGACGGTGGACGGGAAAAATGAGCGGAAAAAAACAACGTCCGACCCTTTTTATACCTGCACCGATCGTGTGCAGGCGTGCAGCATGCTGACGGGTCCTGTGGCGGCGGCGGCAATGGTCTTTTGTGTCGATCCAAGAGGGGTTGTTACCGCCACCGTCGACGACGCCATTTACGGACGTTCTCTCCAACGTTTCGATATAATAAACATATAATACATACGTGTTCCAGGAATGCACCTCACAATTGTCTTTTTGCACGCCGAAAAGGTCGTACCTACAAGTGATCTATGGTATAGAACCTACACGTGTTAGTCTGGTATAGGTCCAAAGATATTTTCGTATTATTAAACCCACACGCGAATAGGAAATGTCTATACAGTATGCACTCTATAATCGTTAGTCGCCCTTTGATTCAACATCGTGTAATTCGAACCAACTAGTTGATTTCTGAGAAAACCTTTTAAACATCGTTTGTCACTATGACCACATCAAAAACTAAATTATTCAAACGCATTGGGAAAAACGTTTCCTCTAGCAGCGTTCTCGGTCAAGAACACCGAGCGTGGCCGACCGTGTCACTAAGCAGCACGAAAAATTAACATAAAATTTGCATTTTACAGTAAATAATATTAAAAACGACCATCCACTGGTGCAGGAATAAATGATAATATACCTAGACAAACAATGAACCTGACAAAAATACAAACCTAAAAAAAAAATTACCTCTATAATATAAGACTTATATAACCGTGTTATTGTATTATAGTACGTATGTATAAGATAACATACCACACGATAGAAGAAAACTGTTGGTCAGGGGTTTTTAAATCAGTTTTTTTTTTTACTCGACCCGATAAAATTATACTGAAAAATCTTACTGATTGATGCTGAATTGCACATTTATATTCGCGACGACTCGAAATGCTGAAAAAAATTCAGTCTTTTCTTTCTCGCGAGTTTTTTTAACCTACGATTTGCCGCCGATGCCTTCCCACCAGGGGTGATTCTTTTGAGATTTGAGTTTTGGCTACGGACACAAAGTGAACCCCCAAACTCCAAAATACGACATAGATATAAGTATATTGCAGTCTATAAATGATTGCACTAGACGTTATTTAAGTCACTATCTAGTGCATATAGTGTAATAATAATATATGATTATAACGGCCGATGTTCAACAACTCACCTCAGCTGAAGCTCGGAGACAGGCAGCTCTCCGGCATACCGGGAAGTGACGCGGCGGTGCCGGCCACAGGATGAGGAGCACGACCAGCGTGACGAACAGCACGACGCACAGGAGGGCCGCGGCCACAGCCACGGCCAGTCCCGTTCTGGAGAAGCCGGTCTTGTCCCGGAGCTTCTGCTCCAGGCTAGTGGCGGCGGCGAGCGGGTGGAACTTTCCGTTGCTGGTGCCGTTGTTGTTGTCGGCGGACGGCGGTGTCGCGGTTATGGTGCCGTTGTTTTTTACGGTCGTCGGCGACGGGTCGGCGGATGCCTTCAGACAGGGTTCGCGTTCTTCGTCGGTCGCTGACAGGCAACCGCCACCGTCGGGTTTATCTTGCATCTCTAAGTTTTGACCGCTATTTTTGCGTTCTTGCGCCATTGTCATCGTCGTTGTCACTCTACAGCGGTGCACATCTGAAGGACCAACGGCTGGCTGACGAGTACGCGCACCACCGGCGACTTCGAAGGTGTCGGTGTGTGTGGTGTAACGGCGGAAAAGACGCTAACGAGTCGCGGTAGGAAATCACGGGGGAAAAACGGACGCACGCACTCGACCCTCAGCCGCAAAGATAATATAATAATACTGTTTGCGGCACAAAACTATAAAAATAATATTTTTAATAAACGATAATATTTTATCGAATTAGGAACCCAATCGCTCGCCGGGAGCAGGACGAAACGACAATAATATTATTATAATGGTACCCGTTGTCTGCCGTGGTGTATGCAGGAACGCGACTGGCACCGGTGGCGGCGACACACTACCAGTTTGGCGGGAAAATCAGTGTTGCCAACGCCCGCCCGTCGACGGACCATTCGACGAGGCTTCGCTGTAATAACAATATTATACAGTGCCCCGCTCATAAATTGTTGCCTGTGGCCAGTGGGACGTGGGTAAATAATAATATTAGAACATCGAAACACTCGCTTATAGTCACCTCCGTCGAATACTGGGCAGCAGCAGCCAGCAACTAGATGTTGTGGTCCAGTTGAGGTCTTAGAATACCAACTGGCAGAACCCAAATCGGTCAGCTGAATTAACTTGACAAATTTACGATTATGAATAGGATAAATTGGTATAATAAACAATAGTAAGTACTATAATCTTTCGATGGATTCCACCTAATCTACATCATAAGAATGAGAAATTTTGTGTTTGAGGGTAGTTTAAACTTTTACAGATTTTGATTTCAACATTTTTATAATATCATATTTCCGATAGTCGATGATATCATATCATAAAGAATCAAACTAATAAATACTTGTACATCTTTCACATTACCCCTGCCACCTCATTTGACACTCTCTAAATTCATTAAACTACCGAAGTACTCGATAAATCCCAATAGTCGAATATATTTTAAAAGTTAGATTAGGACCTAGTTTGGAGTGAATGACTTTATGACAATAAATCAGATAGATACCTAGTATAAATCGTGTATTAGCTCTAATAAAAAATAAATAATATCTAAAGTGCCTACAGTAGCCATTGAAGGGTGTCACCGAAGCTAATCACATCCTGCATCCTGCAGGCCAGTTGTTTTATATAGATACAGTTTTTGCCATATTGTATTATTAAATTGGATTTTTTTTACTATTTTAGATTTTTGAAGGGAGCGTATAAGTGTATTAAATGTATAATGGTGTGTTATTCTGTTTGTGCCCGAAGACACTTTTACTATTGTAGAAAAAATGCTAACATTTTCAACTTTGAGTGTGGTTTCTGTTAGCAAATTAGATCCAGTTAGTATTTTGAGGATCAAGAGTAAAAAATCACAGTGTTATTTTTCAATTTAATTAGGGATAAACAAGTGAAAAATGAAGAAAAAACGAGAATTTTTATGCAAAACCTATTTTGTTTTTTTGGTGTAACCAAAAATTAATAACCTTAGATAGGTACTTGCAATTTTCACCAAATGTGTATATTATCTTTTTCTCTGTATGATAATATTTTGACGCTTTTTGAGGTTTTTATTAACAAATATTAGACATTTTCGATTTTTTTATTATGAATTTACCTATTATTACACATTATTATTATAAAACATTACGATATTCGATATTTGTATTTCGTGCACCTAAATAAACTTAATTCCCAGGGGTAATGTGTATGTGCACATCATATATATTTATATTGTATATAATACATATTATTTTGTATATTTATATTTACAATGTTGGATGTGTTAAAGTAACTAAGTGTCTATAAGATAGGAACATCGTATTCTACGTGACTTGTCCGCGAATACGAACCAGCGCGAGCATATAAAGTAAAACCTTCACAGTTTAGCTAACCTGTAGATACAGACTATACAGACTATATAGGATAAAAATTATTTTGACGAAAAACAAACACAACCATTTATTACGCTCGACACGTTTAATCCTATCCAAATATCCAATTGAAATGCTCGAGCCGCGTTCTTCGACGAACTAAAATATATTATAATACTATAATGACATTCGTATGGAACCCGATGGTCATGCGTTTTATTGTTCACGTCGATCGTCTTCGTAGGTCGTAATGCATCTTGACATAAGTATACCTTATACATGAACCTATATAAAAAAATAATAAAAATATACTTAAATATAGGAAAACTGAACTAAACTTACTTATTATCAGGAATGATTTCGAAAGTGGATTTTTCGACTATACTAAATCTGTTTCAAACGTTAATATTCATACTAGTCAAAACATTTCCAGTAACCGATTTGCGTAATCTTACGGACTCCGAAGCGTTTATGTAAAGCCCTTCCCACACAAGTATGAGCCATTCAACTAAATAGATAGGACGAGGCTTATTTTCTTAAAGTAGGTACCTAAACTATTATTATAGCTATATTCCACAAACCGGTGATATTCTACTTATAAACCATTTGTCCGTAATGTCTTCCGTAATGTTTATTCCATAAAACTAACCGCCTTTGTACTTTCCGTCTTTCATAACATCAATTTATTATTATGAATTCTAACGTTTACAAATAAGGTAATGATGGTTAAAAATACAATTAAAAGTAATAACAAATTTTATCGTAACAGGTTGGGGTTAACAATTTAACATCACATAAAAGTTTAAATTAAATACATGCATGTATACCTATAGGTGGTTAGGTTATATATAATAACTTGCTCGTTAAGGATACAGTATAATCGATTTGTTATACTTAAAAGATTCGACTTTTCAACGGCCATAACTCAAAAAATTACCTATTAAATTAAACAAAATACATTTAGTGGTGGACATAATATTATGATGCCTATTAATTATTATTATACCAGACTTATTATATTATTAATCTTGAAAACGCAAAGCAATGAATATATTATAATGTATGGGTAACTCCTAGATTTTTTTCTTGAAATAATTTTTTGATTTGTATACAAACTCATGTAAAAAAGTAAATAGTTTTTTTTAAATGTGTTATAAGATTATGTTATAATCTAACCTACGTACAAATCTAGGCAAAAAATGCTTATTTCATATTATATATACCAAATAATGACTTTTTTTATAGTAATACACTAATACATTCACTGTATCGCTAAAACAATTTGATGACCATAAAGTTTATATAATATACGTACAAGTTACAATATACTTGTATTTTTATGTTATGTCTTTTACATTGTGCCTTTGGAATTATTTGATTATTAATATATCTATCGTCGCATTGGACATAACCTAACCTAACCTTGCACCGTATTTCGTGAATTTGTTTCATTCAATATAATACCTGTTATAATTTTGATATTTGGTGTTAAATTTGAAATCAAATACCGAAGTAGGATATTGTTGGTTTAGTCGGGACCTCCTTAGTCAATAAATATTATTTATTAGGGGCATCTAGGCCCCAACCCTCGTATCACTAAACTATTATGGCACATTAATATATTATTATGTTAGTTATAGCGTTCAAAATCTGAAATTAAATGTAACTAAGCATAATAAAATGTTGATAATATTACTATTTGATAATTTTTAGGATGATCACAATTCAATAAATAATAAACTGCAATCTTCTACCTATTCAATAAACGGTAAGAAAAAAATTTCACCGGGAGTGTAATTTAATAGAGTACTTATAGCGCAAGGATATTTATTATGGACTGATATGACTGAAATGCCCTTCGATAAAAAGTTTTTTTTAAAACTGCGTGTATAATACATGGACAAATCATTTGCGAATGACTTTTAAATATTTATTTATAAAAAAAGAACGTTATTTAATTAACGGTTTGTTATTGAAATAAAAAAACTTAAATTTGTTATCGCATTATTTTTTGTTTATTTTACATTTATACACTATTTTGTATATATCCTCTATAGTCTATGGAGATATTATAATATAAGGTTTATTCTATTATGTAGGAGGACAGGAGGTACTATACGTACCTACGAGGCTACAACGCATCCAATATTTTACTTTGGGAAGGGAGTTCTGAATACCACAGTTCACAGACCAAAAGTTTTTTTGAAAAGTACTGCAGTTATAGGCGTGATTTATTATTTAATGTTTATAGTCAGGAGAGTAAAAGATAAATGCGTGCACTGAGAAATCTATTTTTGATAGTTAAAATTGTTTAATGGTTGTAAAACCAGTAACTTTAATGTGTATTGTCTTCCTGTCAAAAATATTAATGGCACACTACTTTAAAGACGTTATAATATCATTCGATCACCTATATAAAACAAAAACATATTTTCATTAAAATGTATAATATATACTAGGTAGGTAGGTATATTTTATGTACTTTTTTAATTATAAAATATTAATATTATTTAATATTTTTTTTTTTATATTATTATTTAATACACAAACTCGGTTAATTAATGATAATAACAATAACTTCTAAATTAACATATTACGGGTAGGAAGTTAGGTACATTGATAAAACGCATGTTCCAGAACTTAGTTCTACTCAAAATAAATCTCTGATTTAAATTTTGCTGTTTTACGAGCTGTAACTACTTCTAAATTTTTGTACTATGTATATATAGTAATACTATTATAATTGTATGACATTTCTAAGACACAATGGATATTGCAGGATATCATAACCTAACTTTACTCGAAGTGCTACCATATAGTACCTATATATATTATGTATATCTGCTGATGCAGTTGGCGTAAGTACAATACGGTAATATAGTTACGCCCAATATGTAAATTTCCGGTCGTGTGGTAATTATTATTTTTAATCACGATAATAATCTAAATACGCCAACCCCGAAGTTAGATTACATCACATTCAGTGATCCCAAAAGTCGATTTCGATTGTCTTTCCGTGTTTGATTTGAAGTATAAGCCTATATAAAAGCAGTTGCTTGCTGCGCGAGTATTGTCCAACAGAGTCACCTATCCTATTGTTTTCTATCTAAAGAAAAAAAAAACAAATCTCGAAATCCTTGACATAATTTAATTACAAAAGTAATAAATCCATAGCACAGGGATATCAATATGGTAACAATATAATGTGTTCTAGTATATAATAGTTGTATAATTGGTAATTACAATGTTTGATTCATATGTAGATATATGTGATATTTTATACACATATTTATCTTTAAAAATTGGTGAACAGTTAAATAAGCAATGCAGACTACAGAGAAACTAAAACTATTTATGTTTTAACCATTTAGCTTGGGTATAAGTGAACTTTCGGGAACTTGCATGAAGTAACAAGATGAGGAAGGAAAGATGCGTAAATCTGGACACCAAAATCGTATTTCAAGCTGGAAATTATTTGAACATTTAAAAAAACACTTACTTGGTAAATCACTACATAATTTTAAATTAAATTGGTCACGGTGGCAGGTCCCACTTAACGTTTACCTACGTCAATTGATACGTTTATACTATATAGTGTATTAATATTATATTATATTATTATCCACGTAATCACGTTAGTGGTATTAGTTTAGGAATTATAAGATTGATACCATATACAGTAGTTGTGCGTATCACAATGTTTGTTAAATACCTAACCACTTTGCTCTATACAGAGTGAATATCTTATTACAAAACAATGTACGTGTTGTTCTTTAATGATTACGGATCAATAAAATTATCAAAAAGGTATGGATGTTAAAAAAAACATAAAAATACGTCTTCATTTCTATTTAACTGCAAATTTGTAAAAAGTAGTTTTCAAATTTTGACTCAGTTTTAACATCTACCAAATAAAAATTACTTTTTTTTAAATAGTAAATAACAACATTTTTTAATGGTTTTCTTTAAGAATAGGTACTTATAGAAGATTTTTATTTGAACATTTTGTTGGTTGAATCGGATTCAATAATAATTCTGCAATAATAATAATATATTGGTTTACTACTCCAATAAATACGGGTCTCTAAAGCTTATGATAGTTGTAATTTTAATTACAATAAATAATAACAAATAATAACAATTCAACTTCTATGTTATAATATACAGGGTGATTCACCAAGAATGCTCGCCAAATTTTTCTTCAATAATGCAGTTTTTCAAAATCTAATTTTTGGAATTTTTAAATTCACTTACAAGTAAATGATTGAACATATTTTCAAACTTTTGAGAATTATTGTACTACTTAAGAATTGTTCTGTGGAGATGCAAACGTTTAGAACGCTTAATTGATTGAAATGTAATTTAATTATGGTGTTTCAAGTAGATATAATTATAAACAAATTATGTAACAAAATAATAACAATGTTAATAGCCAACATTTTTCATCGTGGTGAGCACTACTGATACCGCGCCAATAGTGGCCAGCTGTAGGTCAGGTTAGTGGCTGAATAGTGACAGCTTACAAGGAACAACTTTATTATATTATTCTGTGGTGTCAGACGATGTATCGAACATGCCGTCGTTCGTTGACAACTTGCTGCTGACGTCCGACGTGGACTGACAGCACGAGATGGCCACACCGTCCACCAACATCCCGCATATACTACCTGGCCACGGTGCACGTGGGGAGCAACCGGCCGTACTGCGATCAGTGGGCCACGGCGCCGGCCACCTCGTCTATTGAGCTACAATATTCACTCAAATTCGAGGATAAAAGCTTCCAAGATCGAGTATCAAGCGCTTGGCGGTAGTTTCCTGTCCATATCAGACAACGCGCGATGAACGCTGCTGGCCACCGTGTCCGCGGCCGCAAATCGAGGAACTGGACAACGACATCAACTGTCCGTATGAAATAACGGGCGTATATGATCACACGGATCACGCGACAGCCCGTGTAGCGCTACCAAAACGTTGCGCCAGCCGATCCAGCTATGGCCCAACATTTACGGGCAGCTTGCAGGTGGCCCGGATACTGTTTTCCGACGGCAAGCTCTCTGCTTGCTGATAGTGTACGCCGTCGGTGACCTAGACCGCGTGGTACTGCTACGACTAACGTTACTCCTCGACGATCCGATCGTCACGTTCAAAACGTTTTATTTAAGCTACATATAGGTAACTCGGGTACTGCACGATGAACCAGGGATGATCTGAAGACGACCGGCAGAGTGGAGGCCTGTCGTTCGTCAACACATTTATGCTAGTTTACTAATCACGAACTGTTCCGTCAAAACTCGGACAGCGAGCGTGGATCAGGAGATATTACATATTCGCGGTGTACACGCGTTGCTGGACGCTGCAGGTGATTGGTGAGTCGCGCACGACGCTGATGTCCCAAACAGTTGCGTGGTCGGCAGATGGGTTATGGGTACGACCGAGCGTAGTATGCTAGAACGCATTAGAGCATCCGGGCATGGGGCCAAAATTATTTCGCACACCGGAACTCAGTGTACATTCAACGTGTCCAACGTGTCCGCCTTCCGTAATACAGGGCCTCTTCTAATGCCTTTGCCGAGGAGTAAAAAGTCTGCAAGAACAGGGCTGTTCGACCACAAGCACAGCCGAGACCGCGCGCACCTCACGTTCACGTTCTGCACCATTTACCGAATCTAGTCGGAATGTCACCCGAGCAAGATAGGCTTGATCGACCACCTGTTGAGCTTGGCATACTGGCATCGACGACTCCTGCGGCGGACGCCGGCACGAAATGATGAGGTCAGCTCCGACGTCCGCGGTGACCGTCCTTGTCAGCACATGTTTAGTGTTTACTTCTTATCTTCTTTAACCGATTTTGGTGTGTGGCAGCAGTCCGTTTGTTATTATTGTTATTGTTTTTTTAAGGTACTCTTTTTGCTTACCGTTCTGTTTAGTAGGTATTTATTTCAACATAATAATATGTAGGAGGATCATAGTTAATAATTTCTTGCGTACATCTGATATTCTGATTAGTGGAACACACACTTAACATATTGAATGTTTTTGGCAATCGGCTAAATAACTACATATTTTATTATTGTATGATGAAATTAAAAATAATTAAGTAAGTTTGTTTGCAAATATGTTTTCTATGTGTGTGTGTGTTTCATTAAATTGTCCATTTAAGTTTATAAAAATTTATGAAATTGGATAAGAAAGTAATTTTAAAATAAAATTATCTAGCTCTAGTAATTTATATGTATTCAATTATTTTATTAAAAACGTATTATTAAGCTTACTAACAATTAGAGAGTCGCAATTGATAATAAGTAAACCAAAATTATTTCCAGAATCAATTACGTAACTATAGTTTTTGTTAATTAGTTAGTACTAAGATAATAAAGAAGATGTAAAGAGATATGAAAGAAAAGAAAGAAAGGTACATACAGGTACTCAAAATGGTTCAATATATTTCGAGGCATACCTCTATATTTTTTTGTCAATCACATAGTTTGCTATGTTTTAAACATTAATGTATAAAAATATAAATTATAATGTTATTTTTTAATACAATTTCAAGAAAATATATACATATTATGTTTAGGGACCTATTATTAAATATTCGAAGTGGGAAATATTTTTAAAACATCGGTTTAATATTTTTTACAGAATATGTCAAAAGCTGCAGTAGAACATTTATTCAATAACCATATAACGCACAAAGTTAAAAAAAAAAAGTGTATACCCAGGGTAATTTATAATTACCGTGGTAGTCCAAGGGACTATTCTACTTCAAATAGTATCGCTCCCAATTTAAAAATTGAAATTGCTCTTATGGTTGTACAGTAATGAAATTTCCAAAACATAATTGACATATTATTAGGATAAGGTGTACAATAAAATGCACTCGACCTTGTTACCAAGCAAACCGTGATTTATTATATGAGCACCTATTGTCTGACGCTTACCAGTCAACGTCATTGATCCTTTGATATCAAATAGCAAACACATTGTCTTAAAATTTAAAAACTAAACACTACTCTCAATATCATGATACTTATATGGTTAACCTTATAACGAAAATAAATGTTGGGTTGAATTTGAAAGGTATAGTACTTACATAATATTCTGTATACTAAAATATAAAATATGTATAGCCGAACAGGTAGGATGCATTTTAAAGTAATTGGACGTGTACCTATATTACTATATAACTATTAACTACTATATATATGATCCTGTTCGTATAAAAGCTATAAAGTATAACTAATAATTATAGTATAACTATAACTAGAAATGTAAAATATAACTACCGAACAAGAATAAGGATAGTTTTTTTAGAACATTTTAATCTTACAATTAATGTTTGATCAAATACCTACCTACTCAAATAACTACCAAGAGATAGGTAGGTACCTACTTAGTTTACAATACATTCATATTACTATAGGTATGCTAGTAATTTATTTATTTATTCTAAAGTTGTAGTTGGGACCAAATATTTGCGTTGAAATATTAATTAAAAAGAAAGTTTCACACTTCATAATTTATTATTATTTTATACCGAGAACCAGTCCGTTCTAAATATGGACAAATTACTATTGAGCTACACACATATAGAAATGGGATAGTTGTTTTAACTAGTTGAAGTTAACTGCATTTGCCAGTTAAATTATTTGCAATGAAACACTTATCTAAATATAGTATCTTTTATATTTGAAGGTATTGAAATAACTCATTAGAATTACTTTTTTGAAAATCGATGTTATTTAGCTTAATGGTTTTAGAGGGTTTAATTTACTACAACTTTGGGTCATTATTTGAATTATTTTAATAGTGAAAATAAATATCTACAAAGGTTGTTACAATTGTATAGTTATTTAGTTGATTTGACTAATTATTTAAATTTCAAGTTATTTTTATTACGAACGTGTACAATGTATACATTGATATATATTATTATAATAAGTACACTTGCTTCCGACGGCGCGGATAGGTTTGTTGTACCGTTAAATAGACCTTTATATTTTATATTAGATACTGCAACTAGTGCAACTCTGCTTAGATAAATGTCATATTTCAAAACCAAGTACAATATGAAAATATTTTTGAAAATCTAACAACTGATTGAATACATTAAAGGAAATAATTAAAATTAACTTGATTTATAGTAGGTACTTACATAAATTTTGATATGGGTACTTCAAAAAAGTAATTAAATATTATGCAGTCAGATTGAAAAAATCAATTTTGAGATTATGTTATGGACCAGTCCTGTAAAAAATAATAATTTATTAACTGAATGAATATTTGTGTAGGTACCTACTCATCAGCAATGATGCCATAACCATCAGTGTGTGTGTGCCATACACCCATACTCTTATGTAGTGTAAATATTGATTTACCGTATGTATGTTTCTATAGGCGCAATTTAAGTTTTTGACTTGGAAGGGCTTTATATATTCAAATGAAACAGACTAGTGGTGGGGGGAGGCTGTTAAAATACCTTTAAAATATATTACTTTACGTAATATAATGCAACATAATTATATATTCATCATCATTTTTTTTCACCCACTTTCGTACATCGAATAAACATTAAAATAATACATATACCTATTACTAAAATGAAAAATATTTTCATAATAAATTCCAACATATAAGTGGGTACCTATAATTGATAATAATTTTAACCATGTATTTGAAATTGCAAAATTTATAAAATAAAAACATTATGCTATTGAGTATCGATTATATTCTAAATACATTTAATGTTATCACTTATCAGTAATATATATTGTAATTAATAATTTGTAATACTAATATTAAAACTAAATTATGTTCTGTAGGTGGACCCGAATTCAGAAATTAGAAAATAATTTCTTCAAACTACGCTGACTGAATCATGTATAGATTAGATAACTAATGAAGGATTTAATACCAAGCCCCTCCAAGTCCCCTTATATTGTGTCTACACAGTACACTCATTATATGAGTAAATATTGTATGTATTTTTTTTAGTGTAGGTACTTATTATATAATCACAGCTCAGTCAGCTCATAATAACACAACATTGCGTTAAAAATGATTTACTATTTTTTACTATGGTAAGTTATGTTTCAACTATTTTAATCACGTATTTTAAATTTGATACACTCCAATGATTGGATTTCAAATTTTGAAGTATCTTATATTTAAATGGGTATCAACAGTTGACCTCTAATAGTCTTCAATTGTCAATTGACTACTATATTTGTATATTATATAGTAGTAGTTGGTATTCAGGGAACATCCGAACACTCTTAGAATTTATGCACCATTCAACACTCTTCAACATTTTAAATGTTTATAAATCATAGGCTATACTATATTAATTTAGTCATCAAGTTTTTTTTCAGAATTTAATTTTTCTTTGTATCATAGTTACATAATCGAAGGTAACCGTTTAGGGGGAATATTATTTTGTTATAAAAGAAAATAATACATACAAAGTTGTATAGCCCGGTATAGGTCCATAGACAATATAATTCAAGACTGCAAATGGTTCATGTATAATATTATATGAAATATGATTAATTATTTTATACTAAGGTCGTGTCCGCCGACGTTTGAATGAGAATTTTTTGTACACACACCATAATGCTGTGTATTTGTTATTTGCCAAAGTTCTGCATCGTTGAGCATTTGTCAGCGACTGGTTCCTACAGTGAAGCAGATAGCAATGCATGCACCCACGGCCACGACTTGTGATTTCAATAAATAAATAGCATCTGTCCAATGTCCATACTCCGCTCAGTTGATAATAATAGTTAAAATATTATATCTATAGGATTCAACAAGTGTTTACTATTTGTGTTCATCGCGTCTGTACAGTGCCCGAAAACTCTTTCGTAAAGTTATTTTTTATGTACAATGTAAACAATATTTAATCAGAATGTATATTTTACAAAACGCATGACGTCATTTCACATAATAGACTTCTGTCCTATGTATTAGTGTACGATACTGTTGAAACATTTACATGTTATTGACTGTGCGATCTCTACCCTTAGGAGTTGATGTATTGTATTTTGAGAAAGAAAAGTGGTAGGTGCCCCCTATGACCTCAAACAGTAATTTTTTAGGTATGTAGGAGAGAATAGAGAAAGCATTACTGTTTAAAACCTACAACCATTATAATTTGTCAATTTAGAGGCATGAACATCTATAAATATCTGCCAATGACATATTTTTATAGATGGGGGCTGAACTTCCACCGACTTAACATTACAAAAATATAATACTGCTTAGGGAAAAGGCTTATATTTAACTTATATTCGTGCAGATTTTCGTAAAAATATGACTCGCCCATATAATTATTACAGATTTTAAAATATTTTAATTTTTTAATTTGTACACGTGGGTACCTATAATTTACTACAAACAATATAATTGAGAACCTAATAGATATTAGATAGTAATTATAAATACAGGCATACAGCTAATATATATGTGATATCCCTGTGTGTAAGTAAGACATTTTCATTGTTTTACTCAGGTAAGTATCCTATATATATCTACTAATATATTAATGTATAAAACAATGAAATATATTGAATCTATTAGTTTTAAAAAACATAACCAATAACCATTACCTAAAAACGAAATTGGTTTATAATTTAAATATTACTAAGCACTGTCCCCAGTTAGAACGAATTGTTTTCGCTTAAAATTTGTGCTATTAGTTCATTATATACTGATTGTCGAATGATCTATTTATCCAAAAAGACTTTTAAACATTCGTCATTGGTTTTACTTTTGAACGACTTTTAATTTCTTTATTTTAATTTATGTTTAACTGTTAATTATAAATCAGTGTATTGTATTTTATTACATTTCTGAAATGTTAAAATTTTGAATTCAAATCACTTAAGAATATATTTAAATAAATCTATATTAAAATGTAAAAAATGGAATTCGCTTAGAAAAGTATGATGTTGTAATAGTTACCTTAGTCGTAAAGATGAACAGACGGATATGTATCTTTGGTAGCCGTGTACAACGCCGTGGTATCATAATTTTACTATCATAAAAATCTTACTTTATAATTTATCATATTTTATCATTATAAATATAAAATTATTTATTACATAAATTCGTCGGCGATTGCCAAGATTACAGTTCCACTTTTTAAATCTCTATTTAAAAACCACTATCTAAACGTCTGTACATCGAACAGACGTCAAAAACTTGAATACGAGGTTCATGATTGTAATTTGTATATCTATAGTACTTCGAAAAATAAATACTTAACATTACCAACCAATAGCCTTTACGACTGTGAAATAGTAACATCTATTTTTGTTTTATTATACGCACAGGTACACTTGCACTTTTGATTATCCATTTTAAGTTTCTCAAGGTGGACTCGAACAGAGTCGTTCACACAACAGAACAATAATATTATACGAGTGCATCGCAGATACAAGACGAAAAACAAGCTCTCCTAACAATAATGATTACAAATCCGAAAGGCAAGTATGTATATAAAACTTGGCAACATTATTTACGTTTTACTGCAGCTACAAACAAACGATAATGATGTCATATATGCACAGGCATTCGCCAAATCCATTAAAAAGCGACAGACCGAGGACGCAATAGTAATAATGTAATAGATCTGAAATGGTGGTACCGACGAGGGATTTGGTTATTATAGTGATGTCGTTAAGCATACAATAACAATTTATTGTACACTAAACATGCGAGTGATGTTTGGAGCTTACACAATTCGAGATGAGATGTACACTTAGTTTGGGATATGTTTAAATTAAAGGTATGTACCTACCGTTATCGGAAAGCTGCTAGTTTCTCAGGTACACGATTCGTCTGAAATATTTTACGAGTACTTGATTCGAAATAATTGCAGCACAACATCCAGTGGTGGCAATCACGGCCTAGCGTAAAACGCTCTTCACGCGAAACAAGTATCCCACGGAAACATTGAAAACGTAAACGGAATTATGAAATACCTTTAAAATTGTGGAGATGTCGTGAATAGGCATGTTTATTATCACCCTAACTTGGGTCTTTGCATAAACAGTTCACACCTGTACATGCTAAGGAAAGTAGTCACGGGCTCTTAGTCAGAACCTATTAAGTTGAGCCGAATAGGTTCCCGTTTACATTTTCCATCTCAATTGAACAGGCTTAGGATTGTCAACTTTAAAGTAGGCTTGGTTAAAAATGCGCGGTTATGAATGTTAAAAAATATAATATAATATAATCAACTTAAAATGGACAAATTTGGAAATCAACCAGTCATCACTTAGGTATACAAAATAAAAAAAATTGTAATTTTTAAATCGTTGATTTGCAAATTTGAAGCAAACTTCTTTCAAATATTCAATTCATGTAAGTTTCTCATCAATGTACTCAGTCATACAGTTTTTCAAGTATTGGTTATTCCTTTCCTATTTGTTAGAAAATTTCCTTGCATTATTACTTCGAAATTTAATAACACCAATACATTAACATTGTATTGCCATTTTATTGTATATACTATAGAGTGTAGCCACATTTATATTTTGTACGATCTAATTTATTTGCTGTATCAATTAAACGTATTACATACATATGATTTACTATTGCAAAATAATGGTTAAAAATGTAAATTTAAAACTATTTGACCTGAAAACAAATGCAAACCAATTCGGTCCAACTTCGCAAAACACCTTTTTTAGATGGAAATCAATTCGGATACTCCACCCTTAACTCTTAAGGGTCATCTAACGTTGTATGTATTATCCTGTTAATAAACGATGCTACATGATGAGAGTCAAGCAATATGCTAACAGTTCTGTCCTCTTATAGTGATGCCACAAAAAAATGGCCTGATTATTGTTATAATTATGTAGTAATGTGTGCAAAATTATTGTGCTCACCTATACTTAACAATTTATTACAACGTTAAATAGATTTAAAACAAAAAACAAACATTCTTTATTTTGAAGAACATTTAGTATACAAAAACAAAAGATGAACAGTTATTTTCCGAAAATATCACAATAAAATTGGTTTAAAGCAATAATAACATATGCTATATGGCCTATAGTATAGGCGATGTTTATTTGAAGAATGCTTTTGAAAAAATATTGTTATTTTTCCATTTACAAAGCAAGCTTATACGATAAGATGACAGACAATTTCCTTATTATAATAGTAAATTATGTTTCTTTAACTATGAAATCAAAAAAACAGAAAGTAAAAAGTTTACCAAAAAAAAAAACAATTAAGTAAATTTTGTAGGTACCGATAAATATTTTAATGGTAATGTGTGGTTTACGACGTTTGTATATGTTACTTACTTATATTATTATACAATGTAAAACTGATTGTAATAAAGTAAAACTGTACTTACAATACCGTCTAAAAATTAAGTAGCTTTTAAAAATCGAAAAAATTTTTACACATGTATATACATATATTATTAAAATAAAATATATACACGGGTATATTAGTCAAATTCGGATAGTTTGTTGCTGTCGCGTGTTATATAATATATGTATTGATATCATCCACTTATAGATACACACACGCTTACAAACACACAATCACACACACACACACACACAAATATATATATTTCTTAAATATTAAATTATATATAAAAAAAAAAATCGAAATTCACCATTCTTCCCCTTCCCCCATACGGAAACAATAAATAATAATAATGGGTAATTTATTTTTTTATTTTTAGTGCGTGGACGATGCCTTCTTCATCACGACCTCCACTGCAGAAACGAAGTCGTTTCTGACGGCAAGCGCACATACAGAGAAGGCGGTGCGGTATCCCCGGTATAGTAAAAGTATGGTAATATTATAGTCGTGGTCGTGGTCGTGGTGGTGGATAGTAAGTTAAGTGGGCAATGTGGCATCTCCGTTGTTTGCCTTTTTGCCGTTCGTACTGTCGCCACCTCCGGCGCTGTCTTTCACATCATCCTTGAATCGGTCCTCCAGAAATCCCGGTTCCTATAAGATAAAACATACGACGTTAGTGAATTTAAAGTAATATTGTGTAGCTGATCGATTTTATATCGTTATTTCTGCGTACCACTGAATTATATCCGCAAATTTCGTATACCAAAAATTAGAGAAATTTGCAAAAGTACATGCTGAAATGCAGCTTGCATGAAGTGCATTAAAAATAATAATAGTAACAATTTAAAAATACGAAACACGAAAGTGCTACAAAATTAAAACAAAAAATTGACAAAGTATGTTTAGCATTATATTATCTTATGTGCGTATGTATTATTTACATTAAGCCAAATATTAATATTATACAATGAAATTAGTGTTATAAAACTAAAAATTCCGCACATGCCATAACGTTATAACTAGGGTCCGGGTTTTATGCTAAACATTTCAAAATATGATGCTTATAAACTGTAAAAAAACCTACAAATATTCAATCTTAAAAATGAACGTACAAATATTTCGATTTAATGCGCAAATTAAAATAATTAACAGAAAAATAAACATGAAAAACGGCACGGAACTTGAAAGTTTAACTGAGTGTGTAATAAATTATTGTATGTAGGTACAAATAATGAGACCAATCAAAAACTATTTTCAAACAAAATCATAATTAAAAACCCGTCAATTATAGATAACAATACAGTATACCTTAGGGTCAAGTGTAATGGTTAATGAGTATTGAGTATATTCCTGTAATGGAAGTGTTAAATTTGAATTTATACGAAAAACGATTCTGCATGGTTACCAAACAGCTATTTTAATAAACAATAATACATTTCCCTATACTTAAAAAAAATAATTTATGTATCATTTTCTCTTTTTCATTCCCGTCAAACTGCATAGGTATACTCAATGAAGTTGGGGAAAAACATAAAAATCCGAACTCTAGTTATAACTATATTATTATCAAGAACACACACCGTATTAGTAGATCTGATGCCCGTGCTATCGAAGACCGTATCCTTTAAAAACAAAACACAACAATGATATCATACGATTTCATATGAGTAAGTAGTGTGGTGCACTGTCAAAATAAAAATAGTATCCCAAGTTCAGCGATCAGTTTATTTTAGTAAATATACTAACGTAGGAGCATATTTTACTGTATGATTGTACAAATATCTTTAATTCTATTCAATATACATATTACATAATATAGTCCATAACTCTAATTTTCAAACGAAAAATTGAATTGAAAAAATTAAGGTCAGGAGTTGACAATGCACCTATCGCATATACCTCATGAATGCAATAATATTATTATATGTCAACTCTAATTAACTACCCTACGGACCGCATAATAAGCTCTTTCTGCTACTGGAACCTATCTATACCTTGGTATAGCGAAGATGTTAAGTCTTAGACGCCAAGTCCTTAACTCCTAATTTACATATTATATCATTAAATAAAATAATATATATTATTTTTTTTCCGTCTAACCGACAGAAGAAGAGACTCAATGTGAACAATACGAGTACTACTCCTCTGCAGCCATAGTTTATTATTATTTACAATACACTGATATCTGTATTATATTATATAAACGCATTAATCAAGTGACACATTTTTCGAGAGCAAAAAAAACCTTGTGCAGTAAACCTGTACATAAAAAAAAAAAAAAACTAAAACGCTTGACCGATTAAAATATAATAAGATAGTTATTAATACAAGGGTAATACATATATATTATTGATAATGACTCGTGTAATATGTTTGTTATAACACGGATAATTGCAACTTGCAGCTAAAAATGGCTTCCCCCTCGCATTCAGCGACAATATACGAGTTTCATAAGACTGCACGTGCACGTCGTCCCCCCTCTACACCTTCTCTAGAATAAAAGTTGGCAAGCTTTCGAAGACATGTTTTACTGCCACATTAGGTTTGGTTATAGTTTTATACGACACAATACTTGACACTAAATAGTCATTCGTGATGTTGACACCACCTCCACTCGATCTATCAATTAAATAATATTAAATGTACAAAAAAATAATCCCAAACAACACACACACCTTCATTTTACAATGTAACTGAGTAACTTTGCATTTCTTTTTCCGAGAAATTACATTCGTTCCTAATGATTTTTACCTAAAATCCACAATTTTAGAGTTCATAATGTATCAAAGTCTAACCTCCTCCAAAATAGCAGTGTTTTTCGATTCTTCAAGATTTAATTAAATAGTGAGCATCGATCATTATTTACTATACATATTAGCACATAATGCAAATATAGGATTTATTAAAATTTATTATCTTTAGTTATACTTTTTTTCGTGATATTTGGGGGGAGGGGCAGTACTCCTGGACCACCCCTTAAATACGACACTGAAAATAATTAAGTCAGTAAATATTGTTTACACAATGCGCGTATTCCCTAACCTAAATAATACTCTCTGCGAAAAGGCTGGTTGGACAAAACTGTGTACTTTCTCATTTTTGTTTCGGTAAGAACAAGATTAGCAGAATGAACTACCTTAATTGTATGTACATTTTAATTGGTGGTTGAATGAGTGTTTGTAGTGTCAAAAGTTTGTCCTGAACGGGATAACGCACGGAGGCACTGTTTAGTACCATAAATACCAATATTGTAATGTAATGGAAAATATAGTTAGTTTTTTTTTGCAAAATGTATGACCTATACAAGAGACGTGCCCTGAACTGTATGTACATATTATATACAAATTTTCCAGTTTAATATTGTAGTACAGTTATAATATAATCTAATTTTAAATAAGTGGCAAATTGAGTATTATAATGTAATAATAATCTGATTTTTTTAAATATTACTCGAATACGGCAAAAAAGCTATAGGTACCCATATGTATATAGATTTAACAAGGAAACCAAGGAATAGATAATATTATGATCATACTATACACAATACTTATCAAGAGGACGAAATCGGGTATGTTTTGATTATTTTAAAATAGTAAATTGTTCGCACTTTTTAAAATGCTAATAACTTGTTTTCAAAAATCAAAATATAAAAAGAGAACTCTATGTCATCAACCCGATAATATTCTTACTTCTAAATTTGGTACTAGGTCAATTCACTCTAAAATTAAATATACCAGAATTAAATGAGTTATTCAAAACGTATAATTTGCTATATTATAAGTACGTAGTTGTACTTAGTACGTTTGTAAGACAACGCATGCAGGATGGCGTTCTCTCAAACCAAAATTGATCTGTAAATACTAAATATGTACCGACCCATAAACAAATTTAATCGCTTAATGTTACACATTGTTTTCTATAGAATGTAATCCATTCATGTGTCTACACTCATTATTTTAAAAATATTATTTTTACATGATTTTATGAGTTATTGCAAAACAGAATTTTTACAAAGTTTTTAAATCTATTTTTGATAATTTTATTTGCATAAATTATCAACATTTTGTGAAGTACCAACACTACCAACCTAAGGTGCCACCTGTTCACCGCTTATGGAATAAGTTTAAAATATTTATAAGTTATACCTAATTAGCTACTAGTCAGAAATTAAATTGTTATGTATGAAAATACTCCAAAAACTATTATGTCCCAGAATATGAAATTAAAAGTGTATGTTGCCATACAAAAAAGTAAAAACTTAAAATATGATAAAATACACTTTAATTAATCATAAATCTTATTTTTTAGGCATATTCATTTGTTAAGTATAGATATTAAAGTTAAGTTTAAGTAAGAGTATTAAATATTTTTGATACCAGTGAAAATATATATGTACAATATTAATTATTATTAATCATTGATAGCAGTGTTACTTACAATATTGACATTATTAAAAAATATCAAGTTTTAAATACCTACAAAATGTATTTGTTAATAATAATACCGACCCTTGTTTTCATGTCAAGCAAAAATGTGTAAAATCAAATATATTAATAGACTTACTTTGGAAATAATTAGTTTGTGTCTTTGGTTTTTAAGCAAATTCTAGAAAAAATTATTTAAAAATATCAACACATTTAAATGAATGTTTTAAAAATTGAATTTTGAGAAACGAATACAATATTTTTTATTTTCATGTAATAACTTTTTTTTCCAAATACAATAAACACAGGTATCTAAATGCCTAGATTTATTCGAGATTTTAGCTATCTTGCTAACCGGTGTTTTAATATAGGAAAAAAGATATGGATCAAAATTTCCTTAAAAATCATTTTGGATACTTATTATTCCAGCAATAATTCAAATCAAACTATCAAAGCTATTTTATAAACAAGTAGGATACAAGAGATATTTAAATACAAATTTGCTTAACATTTTACTGACATAAATAAATGATCATATTATAGAGGATAGAGGTAAAATCATTTAAAAAGCATGAGAGTAAAAATTTAAAGAATTTAACTTTAGTCTTTAATAACAAACTTTGATCCACAAATAAATTGAATAAATACTAAGAATCAGGACAATCAGGACTCTTCCAACATGTATAACTCATAGACGCAAGTGCTTCAAGACATCAGTGAACTAGGACTCAGGTAGTCAGGTGTGTATGGTGTCGTCTGAATGCATAAGCCCAACTGGGCCTACCGTATAATCGTTATATATTTATTTGTCATAATATGACAACTAAATCTAAAAACGTGTTCCAATAATTAAGTATATAATATATCAATTACAATATGTTTACCTTTTTAAATGCATATAATGTAATATCAAATTGTGTAAAACAAATGTTTATGTATACAAATAATTTGATATGTTAGGTACTTATTAGTCTTAGAAAAGTATTATTGAAGTATCTATAACAGCATATGCATTCTGAATAGTTGTTATTTTAGATAATTTATCCTTATCTAGTTGCATTAAGTATTAACTGAGCTGAAGTTGGCATTTTTAGGGTTGGCCAAACAGACTGTTTTTGAAACAAAAATACCTATTACATATAAATAAATACTTTTTTTTAAATGTTTCTATGTTTAAGACAATATTTTGTTTTTATGTAAAATTGGTTATTATTGTAAGTATTCAATTTTTACATGATGGTTTGTAGACATACTTTACATATGAAACAGGCATATTGAAGACCGGAGGAATAACTAGCTATATTTTAAAAGAAAAAAAGACAGTAGAAAAAAACGTTTATAATTTGTAAAAGAGCTGGTCAACATTTTAACCCATTTGGTGATTTCAGGATTGACACCATTATGTATTTTGAAGTGACTGAGTCACTTTGGCCTATATGACTTTTGAACGCCAAATTGACATGTAGATCTATTAATTTACGTAAGAAACCGAACTCTAACTATGCCAAACTATTAGTTAAGGACAAGCAAAACTGTAAAAGTATGAAATCGAGGATTGAAATTCATTGTGTGATTTACAAACAAATTTGGTCAACATTTGAAAATAGTATTAGGTATGGTAGTACAAAATATACTCTCTTACAATGTCTAATATGTATTGATGGCATGTGGTATCATACCAGTTCTAATATTCAATGTTTTACCTAATCCATATTTTGTTCAGATAGGTCACCCAAACAGATTTTATTTGTGGGCATGTATTACACTTACATAGTTATGTCTAAACCGATACGATAGTGTACCATAAAGTTATATTGTATGCGTAGATTTTCAGTCAAGAGACATGCAAACATTGACTTTTGACCAATACTCAGTTTATATGTGTTTGGTAGAACAAAACATAAACAAAATGTATTACTTATTCACACAACGGATCCAATAGGTTATTGAAATCGAACAAATTTTAAAGTACATATTATGTATAGGAATATAATATATTGCATACGACTTATAAATGTATGAAACAATATGAGGTTGATTTAGTAAAGGCCCTAACTGTAAACCACAAAAATTTGTATAAGTTACTAGAAAAGAATTACTATCAAGATGTCAATTAAAATATTAAGAATATTTTTAAAACACAAAAATATTAGGTACATTTGGCCAAAAACTTTTAACGCATGTGCACTGTATTAGTAATTATTAATTTTGTATAAACACAAAAACAAACAATGAAATCAAAACAGTTTAACAAAGAAGTTTTTACATTTTTAAGAGTAGAGAAAATCCTGTAATACTGGCAAATTACTGTTTATTATAAGTATCATTAAAAATAATAAAATGATTTAAAATTAGATTATAAAATGTGATTTAATTTACACATGAAAATGTAAACATTAATTTTCAAACAAACATTTGATTAAGTATAGGGATTAAAAAATAATAACAGTTCCAATCTTCGTGTGAATGCCATTTTTTTTTATTCATATGGCAATGTGACATCACGTGTATGCCATGATAAACTCTTATTGTATGCTATTTTTTTTGTTTTTGTTTAAATGACTAACCTGGGGCTTAGGACGATGCGTGTTAACAGCCTCAATGGGAAAGTTGATTTGCTCCATTTTACAACCGTACGCCACCGGTGTGAGTTTTATCAGCGAATGCAATGGCACTTCCAAGTACGGTAACTCTTCTATAAAATAAAAAATACATAAACTCTTAACTGGTCATCTATTTAAGCTATACGGTAGATGGTAAGGTTGTAAAGAAATAAATATCAAAAAGACAATTGCTATACGTATAGAATATCTTATAAACACAAACAACGACTGTTGACTAATTTCAAAATATACAACAAGTCCACAACAATTGTAAAAGAATACAATTGTAGAGACTGACCTGAGTTTTTGTCCAAGAAATACGCCAGCAAACACCGAAACACTGCCTGATGGCTGACCACCAGAACGTTTCCCTGTCTCTCTAGCTCCATAATCACTGGTTCTAGCCGGGCAACCAGGTCTTCATACGATTCACCTCTAGGATAACGGTACGCAAACTTGTCCTTGTCACGGGCTGCGAACTGCTCAGGATACTCACGTTTGATCATAGCGTACGTTTTACCGTCACACACACCCTAAAAAATTAAAATTTAAAAAACAAATGGGCAAATAAACATTCACCTAATGGGATTTTAGACGTCTGAACAATGAGTGATAACATGACACACGTCAATTGTACTACAATGTCTGTGGTACTACTATATCATATTTATTATTCATATAGGTATGTATTTTATTTCTTACGGCGTCAATTTCGTTCAACGATTTCCATCGTTCTTGCGGAGCTTGAACGCCGCTCGCGGTCTGAATGGTCCTGTAGTGCCATGACGTCCACACCCGAAGATTTTTGATATTCTGTTCGTTTATGTAATTGGCCAATGCGATTGCATACTTGACACCGTTAGGTGACAATTGGGAATCTCCGCCGATTTTTCCTTCCTTGTTCCATTCGCTCTCGCCGTGCTACAAAAAGTGAGTAGTCGTTGACGTCAAATGTATAATATATCAATTTCTAGTATTTAGACTCTTGGGAATGCAGGGCAGTAAATGTTCCCAAATTCAACAATAATAAATAGTTTTCAAATGGAGTATCTCAGATTTTTAAATTTCAAGAGAAAAAACTATATTTTTCTGGATAAAATATGCACAATATATTGTGTATTGGCGCACTCACTCTAGTAAGATAAATGGTTCTTGGAATGATATGAATGTTCATTAGATAGTAGACGATCCGCGCCTGTATGTGACCCTCGTGCTTCCGCACCAACACTTTTTCTCCAGTATTGAATATCTTCATGAAGCTCAATTCAGACTCGGTCACCTCGTCTAGTGGTTCGTACCGTTCCTGATAGTGCTCTATTCGCTGCAAAAAGTCCCTGAGGGCCACATCAGCACCCATGCTCTGGTAGTCCGGGCTATTAATCTTCACTTCCTACGAAATAAACCAATATAATAATTACGCCACTGGTTTTCAACCCAATTTCACGAACTAATCCTCACAAAAATGGGTTGCGAGTCAAAAGATTTTGGAGACCACTGCGTTATATAAACAATCAACATGTTATATAATATACACAAGGCAACTATCCTAATTTATATTATAATATACTATTAACTTTACCATTATATTCTGTTCGACTATTTTTGGGTCATCACACACCGATTCGACAAAAAATAACTTGAATCCTCGTTTTTTCACAACGATGTCCAATATCAATTGTCGACGTTCAATAGTCGAGTTCGTGGCATCAAACACCTACAAACCACGGAGTTATATTATGTAATTACATTTCAAGCACAGGTACATAAAACGTATATTTTAAAAACATTTTTATTCTCCCTAACAGGATTAACGCTTATGAAAACATTTTTCTCATCGATTCCTAAGTCAATGTAATAGATTTTTGAAAAATCAATATTTTAAGTTTTCACTTTTTTAATAGAAATACATACATTTTTACCTACATATCTATGAAGCAGAATAGATGTTTCTAGCTTTGACCTTAGATGTATAAAAATCGAATATATAACGATTAATTGATTAGTTATAATTATTATAAGTATTTGAAATGTAGAGCCCAGGCCCCGGAGTGGAGTTGCACAGTAAAATGTTTGTCTACGCTATACTTTAATCTCTTTTAAACATTGAATATAATTAACTATAGTCATTAAAAATTAAATTTGTATACATACAAACTATCAGAAAATGATTCGGATTTGAAATATAAAATGAAGATGAATATGCAGTCATTCAAAAGTTAAAAACGCTTGGCAAGTCAGAGATTGGCATCTAAACTTTCATGATTTTTAATTTTTAGAAATGTACTAACTGTATGCACCTTATAAAAATATGATTAAACCAAAATTGTACTTAAAGGAAGTTATTAAATGCAAGTTAATTTATTGAGAAGATATTATAGATTATAGTAGAATATAATAGGTTGAATATGACTGGTTTGAATTTAAGAGATATTAGAGTCAGTTGGCTTGTTTTATTTATTAAATGTGATAACAAATAGTATAATTTTATTATTTACAATTAATTCCAACAGTTAAGTATTAACAAGCAAGATCAAAACATGACAAATAAGATATGTTATTTACAAAAAAGACAAGAAGAAATGAAATTAATAGTGTACTTAATATGAATATTTTTCGATATCACACCCAAAGCTTGAAGTTTTCAAAATTCAGACTTTTTTCATCTCAATTAATATACTTACCTACTTGATTAAAAATTAAGAAAGTAAAAAATTAAACACTATAACGGTGAAAAAAATGGTTTAATATATGTTTTGAAAACACTTTATATTGTGTAATAACTACAAATTTAAAAAGATATATTTCCAAAAACGTGAGACAATACATTTTAAGAAAAATACCCAAAAAGAATCACCCTGTTTAATAGCATTATAGTGTACTTACAGCGACTTCACCGCCATTGTCCAGCCACGCGCAGACGTCGTCGAGCGCGTCGATGGCGCATTGCGTTCGAATTGCCATCGCTTCGACGTTGTCGGGACGGAAGAACTCATGGCACTTATACGCCGTGGTGGCATGACGCCGGTATTCTCCGAGGTTGAAAACTGAAATATTTTTTGAAGTTCACATGTACGACAGTTATTGACTAACGCTCAAAACCAGATGTATCAAAAACAATGAACATATTCTATAGTATACAGAGTGTAACAGAAATAATTGACTAGGTTATAAGGTAATGCAATAACTTGTTATAATTAATATTTAAAAAAATTGTTATATAATTTAAAAACACAGCATACATTTTTTCATTTTTATTTCTTGAAACCAAAAACAAAAATTTAAAAATTTAATTTAAATTATTTTGAAAAATTACACAATAGCAAATTATTAGTAAACCTAATTATAAGAACAATTATTTTTAAGGTAAAAACATTTATCTAAGTCAAATAATTTATCTTTTAGAATTTTTTTAATATAAATATCGTTCTGGGGTAAATTAATTTAAAACATAATGACTTTTTTCAAAATATTATTTTTAGAAATTTTCTGACATTAGAATATTTCTTAAACTATTTTATATCTATATAATTTTCACAATTTTTGTCGCACGTTTAACAATATTTTTTGTTAGGTCTTCATATTACACCCTGTCTATACTAAACATAACTATTGTTATACTGTCTGTAAACTAACCTTTAGTGTTGATACCGATCCAGTTTAGGTACCGGGAAAGTTTTTTCGAAATGTAAGTTTTCCCTCGCGCCGGCAGTCCGACCATGGCGATAACGTGCGGCGTGTTAACATAGTTTAGGCGTTCACCTAGAAAATTTTAGTAGAAATAAGTATAGCACGTGTTTTTCTACATAATTCTCAAAAATGTGGTTACTGCAATTCTCATTTATTCATGTTCAATTAAATTATCGTATTTACACCAAAAAATGTCATTGAACTAATATGGCAGTTGTACATAATTATATCAATACAAAAAAATATTCTTGTTCTATGTATATCAGACATCAGTATAATTTGTATTTATGTAACAGTTATGTCTAGTGACCACATATTATTACCATATAACATAAATACATATTATAATAATTGTTCATGTAAGACGTACGTATTATATAATTAGGTGATAAGCCATTTAGTAAAATGCGTAATTAAAAAAGATTACTATTATTCCCATTGACAGAATTCGACATAGCAATAAAGAATAAATTTTGTTTAGTTGTGTTATCTTAAAAATGTTTATTAGTTATTAAAATTAAACCATATACCTAAGTAAAATTATTTAAAAAACTATTATTATCATAAACATTTTTATCAATGAGCATATATATGTGATATTAATTATTAAAATACAATTTTGTGTGACTAATTGCCATACAAAATTGTAAGTTTTTAGTTACAAAGTTATCTGTTTACAATTTATAAGATTCTTACAGAAATAAGTTAAATAAATAATTTTTTAATCAACACATACATTATATAACTTTTCTTTCTGTCTACATTTTATAAATTCATAATTTAACAAAACTTCTTCAAACTATCATACAAGTTTTAATATAATAAACTAAGAAATAAAAATAATGTTTATGTTATAACTTATAACTTATAGATGGCTTTAACAACAATGATAACATAGAAACATTATAAAGAGATTACTGATTATAGGTAACAATAAGAAATGTCTACATATCACAACCAATGTATTTGGCTATAACAGTTATATAGGTAAGTTGGTACTAAATCAGCGTATGGCTACTTCACAATTGGGTATCTACCTACTAGATACATAATATTTTATTGTATAAAACAATAGTCATGATTCGTGTATATAATTATATTAATGAAAATAAAAAAGGAAAACAATACACCAATATAATGCAATATCATAAATCATGTTTAGGTAAATAAAAATTAAATTAACAGCTTAAAGGTTTTTTATACTGATTAAATGCATGAATATTAATGCCAAATAACACACAGATAACCAATTTTTTCCGTACCAATAACTTCAATATTTTTGTAGATACTTACATGAATAATAACATATTTTTGTGATAGTCTAAACCTAGTTAGCGGTTTACATTTGAGGTTATATACATAAACTAAACAATGAAAACTTTTCATTTTTTTCGAATCACAGTCTATTTAATACCACGAATTTCTAATCAAAATATCCTCATAAAACGTTTGTTTATTGTGAAGCGTAAACTTAAAATGTACCTATAATCTATATTATATAGTAGGCAGAAGCCAGTGCCTAATAGATAGTAAATATTTTAAAATCAAAAGTTAAAACATAGGTTAAAACTATTAAACGCACATACGAATATGCGGTTTAAAATTATATAAGTACCCAAGAAACCCTATTATTGTTGATATAATTAAAAATACAAATTTATGTTTAAGCCTAATACTGTCAGAAATAAATACTGGTCTTATAATTGTTGTTTCCAATATTAAAACCTATATAACGTTGTATTTTCAAATTTAAAATAAACGTCAAAGTCATGTTATGTTAAGACCCGGGACCAAGGAATTATGTTTCAGAAAATATCGTATTATATTTTATTATGGCATACAATTTAAACGAATTGTACAAACCCATTTAACACAAATACATTGGTTTAAAAATATGTTACTTTAGGTTATTGGTTCATAAATGTTTCAATAATTTTAAAGAAATAATAACATGTTCAGGCTTAAAATTTCAGATAGTTTAAACAGTGTTAAATATTATAATTTATTTATGATCCAACATTTCGTTGTCACGTTTCGAACTAACCATGTCAAGGTGAAATAACAATTAACAATATAGGTAAATTATTGAAAACCAATAAGTACGTTAAAATTAGTTTTTCAAATGCAATATATATTTTAAGAAGTATATTTTATATTTTTGTAATATTAATGTTTGAAAAGATACAATATTTTATAGTGTCTATATAATCATCCAATTTTTATACATAAATACTTCATAAGCCAATCAATTTTCATTGTGCGTCTCATATGATATATTATTAATTTGTATATAACTATTGTAAATGCATATAAATAGTTGCAAAATTTAAAAACTGACGTTGTACACACTAACAGCTCTTATCGACATGGGATTAACAAATAAAAGATAAAAAACAAACGATATTAAAGTGTAAATTAATATATTAGTGATTACTATGTACTGCTAATCGGAATGAATATTTGGTATATTTGAGTATACATTGAGTCTATGTTGATTACATTTATAGTAGACGATAATAATATTGTCAAGTCCACGGAAGTATACTGAATGGATAAGGCCTTAAAATACCGGGCGCGGCGCCTCCTGATAAGTTTATTTCTCATTACGACGAAAAAAAATATGTAATAAAAAATGTGTTTCTTGAAAATCAATCGGTCGGGCGTGAAACACGTCAAAAACACAAGTGCAGCAGTTACAGAGGTTATTTTTTTAAATTTCGTACATTTCGAGGGCATGGCGCAGGTTAAGAAGAGGATAATTTTTTAACGCAAATGATATGATTATAATTACACATTACATACATTTATTATATAAGATGAAAACACGTAGACGAAAACGAAACAGTTATAGTTTTCTCAAGGTCAAAAAGTTTCATGCGTATTTTTTTTGCTTTATGGCCAACTCACCGATCATTATGAACTCTTGTCGCTCAAAAAGCGACAGCCGCCGGGGGAACATAGTTTTAAGAATGACGTTTCGAACTATAACAACAACGACGACGACGCGCGACGAGGAGAACGACTAGTAAACGCGCGAAAAGATTTATTTTGGAAAACGTACAAATCCGGACGCGGTCAATATATCGACGATGACGACGATGTCACGTGTGTCTTAAAGGTATTATTATATACGTCGCGATGAGTATTATTATTTATCTCGCGACGACGACGACGAGCAGGCCCGAGTGCCAGACCGACCGACCGACCGCTAGACAAATGCCGCAGTCCAATGAACGCCGTAGCAATAATACGGCTGTTGTATATGAGTAGCTTAAAGCGAGCGATGCATGTGTAGGAGAGAAAGAAAACCGTACTTACGCGATTATAATAATACCAGATATATATATATAGGTATCTACTACTCGTGATGTGCGTTTGTAGGCAGGTACGCATCGGGGTGGATGGAGGTCGAACAAAATCGTTAAGCCGCCGCCGCCGCCGCCGCCGCCGTCGCCGAGCCGCGTCACGTCGTCGTCGAACACACGCGGCAGCAGGGAGTATATAGGTATTTGTTAGAAAAAAAAATTGCACTGCGTAACGACCAATAATAACACTAAACATACATGCGCTATACACACACATATATCTAAGGCCGATAATCGTATTTTCAGCCCATTGTGTGACGCGCGCGTTGCTTGCGGCAGCGTAACATTTATAAATAGTAGACGGAGGGCTTCAGCGAGCGCGAGACTGAGACGGCGGCTAGGCCTGTCGGTCTATTCTCGCGAGCGCGTCTCCAGCGCGAAGTCGCGGCCGTTCGACCCAATTGCCCCCGACCGGAAGAAACCGGGCGGTGACGCGCGCCAATAACGCATCACCATACGCCGGGTATCAATTCTAAATTATTAATACATCATCATGTGATATGGCGACTGTCAATTTTTGTCCGCGAGCCTCAGATCGGGTATTAACAAAACGGCCTTTTGCAGGGAAATATAAACAACCAAGAGCAAAAAAACAGAGAAGTCGATCTGCTGCAGTAAAGAGTATATAACTAGTATGTAGGTTTCTAGTGCGTACCTCGTCATTGAGTAGTTACAGCAATGGATAACGTGTAATTTAAAATCAGTCATAATTAATAAACCATTGCAAAAAACGATTCTGAATGATACCATCCATGATAGAACTTATACTACTAGATGAGAACTGTGTATAACAATAGCATACGAGCGGCGTAACAACATAATATTATTTATTTATTGATTTATTTATGTTGTATATCAACGGGTATATACCCTTTTACAAATTATATAAAGAAAACATATCAGATAAAAACTAAATAAGTGTAGTAAAACCTAACAAAAACAGATAAAATAATATAAAAATAACTCTGAAATAAAAGTAATAATTAA
>NW_019102756.1:0-2138 GCF_001856785.1 Myzus persicae | reverse complement strand
TTGTCTAGAATCTTTAAAGTATACCTCAGTAAGTTGATTTTCTTTAGCAAAATATTTTGCCTCATTCACTGTTTTTTCAAATTCTGAATCACATCGTAAACTGATAAGATGTTTTTCTGACACATCAACCAAGCGAAGAGCTTCAATAAAATCTAGCGACTTGGATTGCAAGTAATTTGAGAGTGGTGTGGTGATTGCAAACATTTTTTTTAGTAGAATCATTGTTAAAACAAAATTGAATGTTGTAATAATTTTTAAATAATTGTTTGCTCCCGAAGTAGTGGTCCGATCATCAGACTTTGAGAGGTTACATAAACACATTGTTAATGCTTTAAACTTGGAATAAACTACATTTATCACACGACCATGTGAGGTCCATCTTGTATTTGAAAATGATTTTATTTTTTGAATTCGTTCAGTTGGTTGCAATTTTTTTTGACAGTCAACAAACTCCGCTGTTCTTTTTCTAGCTCTCATGAAAGCAATTAGACCCTGAAGATCTCCAAGGAACTGTCTAGTATGAAGACTTGAATCAGCAGTATCAACTACAACTAAATTTAAAAGGTGTGCGAAACACCAAATATAAATAGCTTTAGGGTTTTGTTGCTGAATCAATGTCTTGAGTCCCGAATATTGTCCCTGCATGGACGCTGCTCCATCATAGGCTTGAGCATACAAATAGCTTTGCCAATTTAAGTTATATTTATCTGTTATATTGCAAAACTCTTGAAATAAACCTTTACCTGTTCCATCAGATGCAGTGACAAGAGCAACAAGTCGTTCTTGAATAAGCCCTTTATATACATAACGTGCAATTAATGTGAATTGTTCTAAGTTTGAAATATCTGTTGTTGTATCAATAATCACAGAGAACATTTGTGAATGTTTTATTTCATCCAATATTTTAGCACGAATTTGTTCCTTCAATATATCTAATAATGCATTTTGACTACTATTAGATAAAAATGTAAGACGATTACGATCCTTTAACTTAATTGTATTTAAATGATTTTTTAAAGTTGGATGATAATCTCCTAAAAGAGATATTAGTTCCAAAAAATTTCCTTTATTTAATGATGAGTGTTTTTCATCATGACCTCTCAGAGCTATATTTTGACGGGAAATAAATACTAGGGCATCGATAATTGTTTTGACGATTTCTCGATTTTCTGCAACTTTTCGATTAGCTGAGTGTATAGTTTCTACTCTGAGATCTAACTTCAATCTCTTAGTAAACAGATTCCTGTTTATTTCTGATTCTAAATGTTCAGGAAAATTTTCATGGTTTCTAATAACTCTTAAAATATTTTTCCAATCACATGAACCTGACGAAACTAAATTTTGTTTTTTAGCTTTGGGTAACCCAAATAATTTGCAGGAAATGCAAAAGATTTTATTTTCACTTAATGAATATGATAACCACTAACGTTTACAGGGAGGTTGATTTTCAACTTGCTTAAAGTAATATGATTCATGAAATGAACGAAATTTACTATTTGAATCATATGTTTTTGGAAACTCCTTATTTGGTAAGTTATGAGAAGTAGGTTGGCATGGACCAAGTTCAACAAAATATGACTGCAATGTAACTGAAACAGAGTTTGGAATTCTAGCTGGATCATTTTTGAAAGCAAAAGAATTGATATGGTCTTCAGATACTGCTAAATCATTTTGAAAGGTGTTGTAATCATAATCAAAGTTGACATCACCTATATCAAACATAATTAATTTTTAACAATAGTATATTTTACTATATAAATATTTATTTTTTAATAGATTAATATTTTGCGTAATTTTCATGAATATAAAAATACTTGTTATTAATAAAAACATTTAGTAAATGAGGCTGCTTTATAGTTTCATCAATCTACATCTTATAAACATATTGAAAAAAACTCAAGTTAATAATAATAAGTTAATATAAACAAGACAATAATGAATAACAAAAAGTTACACGTAACGTTAAAAATATTCCATGTATTTATTTTAAGATATTAAAAATCTATCAGAATAAACCATCAGTTATTTATATAAAAAAATGTATGTACCTTCAAGATTGACATATGTCACTAAATCATTTTCCAAGTCTATGTTCAATTCATTTTTCTCATCTGCCATATTCTGATCAAATGAACTCG
>NW_019102755.1:0-2137 GCF_001856785.1 Myzus persicae | reverse complement strand
GTGTGTGTGTGTGTGTGACGACGGTTGAGAATGAGGTTTACTCTTTCGTATCAGAGACGAAATTATTCTTATTATTTTATCAGTATTATGGCTCGCACAAGCTGCAGGTAGAATAAATTAAATGCATTAAGTTCGTGCAATAATGAAATGTTGTTTGCATAATTTTCGAATGATATAAGCCTTTCGTCATGTTCACCTAGAATAATATGCAAATGCTTAAGTATGTTTACTGCTAGTGCGCTCGCTCCTTCGTTTAGTATAGTTAAATAACAAGCTAATTACATTTTTACCTCAAGCGTCCTCCAGTAATAACAATGACGACGACGACGACCGAGTTTAAGTTTTTGATCTTAAGGACTAAACAATAGAAAACAACGTTGGTATAATCGTATTAATATAACTTTCAGTTATCACAAATTACACAAACATGCATCTACACCAAAACGCATTGTAATAATATTACGTCGTCGATTATACGAATAACGAAATTCCTACGTTAAACTATGGACGGTTAACTACACGTCGGGATATCTTGTACCTATGATATTCCATGATATTTTGAATCAGATAAAACCTTCATAATCATGAAGTGCGAGTGGATTGTACTTACAATTCGTACGGTTTATACATTACCAGCGGTATAATTTGACTTCCCACGTTAACAAATTTAAAACACAGTGTTGTTAGCTACCTTACTTCTATAAATAATTATTCGAATTGGGCAAATCGTGGATGGGAGATTTAAGTGATTTAACACTTGGCACTTGTCTTTTTTGACGTGCTACAAACTACTCTACAAACTTTTTTGACATCTCTTAAAATAATCTCTGATATTATCACAAACACCATTCAAACAGTTTTTGAGTATAGAACCTACAAACGTACATTATTGGCCTTAAGATATTATAGTTTTTTTAATTGAAGTCACTATGTAAATGTGATGATGACCTGATAGAAGCGTTTACCTCATGTACCAGAGTAACCAAAGTCGGCCATTTAGAAACAAAATAAAATACTAATTTCTACTCTTACTATTAGAATCAATCCATTCAGGAATAAAAAAAAATTTTAATTTCTATCGTGAATATCAAAACCCTTGTGTGATCACATCTTCATATTGAAAATTTTGGAAAATCCTTTCTCGGTGTACCCCTACGTATTCATATGGTGGTACCATCATGAAAATTCTAAAGTTATCATAATTTAGGCTCCACGTTGGACAGTGAATCAGTCAAGACACGTTCGATTACATATATAAATCGATTATTTACACGAATAAAGCCCTGTCACTTAAAAATAATTTTTTGTTTTATATTACACAATATATTCCAATAAACAAAAAAAAAAACGTCACTGTAACTTGTCAATAAATTGACAAAAGCATATTGTGGTTGAATATTTATTAAATTAATAACAACTAATACAAAAGTATATAGTTACAACGTTTTATATCATTAACACACTAGGTTCCAATTTTTTTTTTCAAGCGCTTTCTGGCGATTTTTGATTTAACATTTAAATTTTACACCACCCTTACTGAGAATATTAAAAATACATATATATATTATGTTAATTTGTGAATGCAATAATGTATGAATGTTAATGTTTGTAACAACAGTTATTATACTATACAGTATAAACATTAATACGTCTATTATTCGTTTATCCGTTAATATTATTTATTATTATTATAGTGCTTATATAATATGAATAAACCTATTATCACTATTATACAATAATAAATTACATTATTATTCGTACGGTAAAAAAAAAAATTGTTTGTTACTAAAATAAAATGTGTGTACATGGTTTCATTTACGAACAATACAAACCGCGTTAGTTTGCAGGTACAAAACAAAAAAAAAAACACAAAAAAACTAACAGACTTTACAACTACTATGTATAAATAATAATTATGTTAAAGGTGTAACGATCCAATAATAATATTATTATATTGTTTGCAGTATACCGTAAAGTATTTGTTAGGTAGGTACATACCAACGTTTTTTTTACCCCAACGGCTACGTCAACCTATTGTTTTACTAACGTAATTATTTCGGTAAAATTTAATAATATGACATTGCCGGGTTCTTATGAGCGGTTTTTCTACGGTTTTTACTCAACCACGGGTTACATT
>NW_019102754.1:0-2140 GCF_001856785.1 Myzus persicae | reverse complement strand
AAAAATTAATAATACCCAATTAAAAATTATTCCATAGACCTATAGACCTAGACCATAGACTAGGTATAAAAGTAATACAATTTAGTTTATAGGTTTTCTAATATTTTTGTTTATTTATTGTTTGCATGTGAAACTGTGTCAGATCAATTTATCCAGTCTTGTAAATTATTGGATCATATGGAAGATATTGGATCATCATGATACCTAAATATTATTGTTATAGACTGTAGTTATTGTTATTACTAATTACTATTATTGTTATTGTTATTATTAATATATGTGTTAGTTATTTATATGTTAGATATTTATATGTTAGATATTTATATGTTAGTTATTTACATGTTAGTTACTTAGATCAATTAAGAAAACATACTTGTGTGTAATTAACTGAATTAACCAATAAGTGGTGTATTGATATCAATAAAAAAATGTATATTACTTAAAATTGTGTAATTTATTATAATATTAGATTAAAAGATGATGTTCAAAAACTGAAAGAAGAAAATGAATGTCTTCTAATTAAAAATAAATGGTACCAGGATTTTATTGATACAGAATGTAATCGCTTTGAAAGTAAATTTGGTGAAATTTTATCAAAACTTTTCACACCAACCCAAATTGATTTAATACTAAATCCTAAAAAAAAAGTATACCGTTGGACACCCGAAGATATATCGTCAGCAATTACTTTAAGGAGCATTTCTCCAAAATCATATCGCTACATGATAAAAAAAAAATTCCCATTGCCAGGTGAAATTATTCATTGAGCTATATATTTTATTTTCACTTTTCTAAATATAAACCAATGGTCCAATTATGTTATAGCTCTATCCACACTCAGAAGATGGGTTTCTAATTTTTCAATTGAAGAGGGTATTTTGACATCTGTTTTATTTCTCATGAAAGCAAAAGGTGTATATTTTTAATTTTTATTGAGCTATATCATAATTTTATAAATGTTCAAACAAACTTAATTATGTTTAATAGCTGAACTTATGAGTACTTTTGATAAATTAACAGTCATTAGTTTTGATGAAACATATGTCTCAAGTAGAATTTGTTTCGAGAAAAAAAATGAACGGGTGATTGGACCACACAAATGTGTGCAAACTGTAATGGCTAGAGGTACTTACTTTTTTTATTATTTTATTTTGTATAATAGTTGATATATTATATGTTTGAGCAAAATTATATGAAAAGGTTTAGTAAGCGATTGGAAGCAACCAATATTTTATGACTTTGATACAAAAGTAACAAAAGAGCTATTATATTATATAATTGAGAAGTTATACAGTATTGGATTCAATGTACTTTCAATGGTGAGTGACATGGGGTCTTCCAATGTCGGTTTATGGAAAAGTTTAGATGTGTCGACAGAAAAGACTTCTTTTGAACATCCTATAACTAGAAGTAATGTATATGTTTTTGCGGATCCTCCACATTTGTTGAAGTTGGCTCGTAATCACTTATTGGATAAGTGAGTAGTTCACACTTCATTTTTTATTGTATAAATTGAAAATTATTAAAATATTATATTTTGTAGAGGATATATACTCAGAAATGGACATTTTATTGGGAAAAATATTTTTGAATTGTTATTAAATTTAAATACTGGACATGACTATAAGTTAGCATATAAACTCGGTGAAAGGCATCTAACTGTACAAGGAACTGGTCGTATGAATGTGAAATTGGCAGCACAAATTTTTTCCAACACAGTTGCTAAAGCTATTTCCTTCTGTGGAGAAAGACATTATATGAACAATTTAAACTGGGAAGAAGCAAGTATTATTTTTCCACTTACTTGTGTTAATAACAAAATTGTTTACATTTAAATAACAGGCATCACAAGTAGTTTTATTGTTCAATGACTGGTTCTACCTCTTTAACACCCAACATAAATATGACAATGGGGTACCAAGTTATGGTTTAAATGAAAACGTACAAAATGAATTACTTGACAGGATGACAGAGTTCATTGAATCAATGAGAGTGCATGGTAAAAGATCATTACTACCTTTTCAAAAGGGTAATAATATACAAACATTTCATATCATTTAAAATAAATAATACATTTTGTTTTATTAAATATTATTAATCAAAGCATCATTGTCAATAGGAATAATTATATGCAATACAT
>NW_019102753.1:0-2142 GCF_001856785.1 Myzus persicae | reverse complement strand
CCCAATCGCCACCAACACTACCACATCCATCGCCATCGCCACTCCGATTCACTTCGACCCTCGTCTTGCCCGCAACGACACGACCTCCGCGGCTGTACATACTACAGCAGTGCTGTGTAATAGGTATAATTATAACATGTGTGTATGATAATATAATATTAATATTATGTAAATGTGTGTGAATAGTATCATCGAGCGATTTAAACGTGCCGACCGGGCCCAGTTCCCGTGTATTATATTTTGATATTTGATGGAGTGCCCGCGCGACCGACGAGTGTCTGGCCCCGCGAAACGGAAACGCGTCGTATACACATCACGGGCCAATAACGATGTCATTTTAATATAATTATTGTATTGTGATACCGTTATTAATATTATTTGACAGCCGTGACGATAAATTTCGGTTCTCTCGAATAACTGGAACGTTTGCACTTATTGCGCACAATACAGTATCTATGAATTTATTGATGAAAAAACGATGCCTGTGCGCGTGTGTGAGCGACGATCAACAGCCAAAATATATTCTCTAGTGCACTCGTGGTTCTGACATTTTTTGATATTTGATGCAATATCGTCCGAGGAGTGCACCGCCTGGAAGTCAAAGTCATAAATTTTGCATTTTAGATTGTGACTGCGTGGATTTATCGCCGGCTAACGAAAAACGAATAGCTTTTTGTCCGTCTGCCGTCGGTTACGGGAAATAAAATAGACATTATGATTGGATATTATAATTTAGTAAGACCTGTTATTTTATTTTTGATCAGAACAACCCCCAAACAATTGTGTTACAAATCTGTGCGCAGTGCACATAGTTTCAAGGAGTTTAAAAGGGAGTAAACCTGTGGGCATTTATTTTGTCAAGAGCAACGCCGCGGGAAATTCGCAGACAAGCGGTGGCCCGAGGAACGGACATTAATAAATATTATTATTACTGTCCATCTCGTTGTCCGTTTTGACGGACATGTCGACGACGTCATATCGCCTACCTGTTACGATTTATGATCACACGACATACCACCGATTATTGTGCATACACACTACGATTGTGACGGAGCGTTTAGCTGTGATTTTTTTAGCGATTGTTGTGTATAAGCGGGTGTGTTTGTTTAGTGTGATCACGGACGGATAAATATCGCGTTTTACTGAAACAAAGTGAGACTTGATTGTCTGGTGGAATAAAAAACAATTTCATATTTTTTTTTTCTATAAAAATGTTTGCCACGCACACATAAAATAACGTATTAAAAGAATGACAAAAAAAAAATTGGCAATGAGCTAAACGACAAAGACCTTTGGTAAATCAAGTGTATGTGACGTCGTGACTCTTTTGACCCTATTAAAAAAAAAAAAATGAAAAATAAAAAACGTCGACACGCGTTTACACACATAGCGCCAACCAATGTGCATTATTATTATTTTTTTTTTTTTCCACCTGCTTTATAATATATTATTTTAAATAATGTACGCGCGAGATGTGGGACAAAGTAAAAACGATGGTGTTGGCGGTAGTCAATAACTCATTCGAGCGAGCAATCAAAGAGGATAGCCTGTCAGAATCCAGCACTAAATCAACGACAAGCCATTCCATTACTGTATGGAAAATTGGGTGATGGGCGGGCAGGCGTTAGGGGGTGGGGGTGTTGAGACGCGGGAGAAGAGTGTTCTCCGCCGTCGACCCTAGCGACCGGTGATTCTCGAATTTCAATTAACCCGGACTACAAATCAAACAGCTTAAACACGAAAGTGACAAGAAAAGGCAACCCGACCCACACTGCCGCGCCCGTCACAGTCACTACAACCGCCTCCGCCGCCGTCCAAAAGCTTTCCTCTATATACACACAACAATATTGCCGCGGCGCAAAATATCAAACCGGACAAAGAAAATGCATTAATTTTCCCAAAGTCGTTTCCCCGCGAGGTGTATACGCGGCGCCGGTGTATATATAACATGTATAATGCAATGAATAAAACTACCACGCGCGGTGTTAATAAATAAACGTGGACATTATTGCGAGTTCATTTATACAAACGCCGCCGTCGTTATACATTATTATATCGTCGCGGCGAAAAACGCGTCTGAGCCGTATAATAAAATTCCGGGGTGCCGGGGTGTGCGGGGTTGACACTCGCCCCGCCGCCGCC
>NW_019102752.1:0-2415 GCF_001856785.1 Myzus persicae | reverse complement strand
ATTGTGATGTACTTATGGATGGGCGGGCTGGTTCAGAATTTGTTGATGATTGTGATGAAATTGTTAGCTGATTAGAATTAGAAACAGTTGTTCCCAAGCTATTAGGATCATCAACATTTTGCTCAGTTACTAGATCCTGAGCTTCTTGTCGCACATTTCGTTCAAGTGGCACTGTTATATGTTTTGTTTTCATATGACGAATTAAGTTACCACTTGAACCACCACCATAACTAACTTTATTGGAACAATAACTGCATTTTGCATATTTTTGATCAATTATGGTAAAATGGTTCCAAATATGACTTCTTTTTTTTGTGAGCATTTTAATTAGTTTTACCTTATTAATTAAAATAAAAAACATGATTGTTAAGTGTTTGCAATAACAAATCTATGTATTAATGTTTATAATAATAATATTATTTTTTTTTAATTGTTTTATTCTTGTATGAGACTGAAAGATTTACAATTTTAATGGATATTTTAAGCTATCAAAGAAATGTTAAGTAAATTTTATGATTTAATTTTTTACATCAATTTTAGTACTTAAACTAAAATTAATAATATAATAACATTAAAACAAGCAAGTTAAATTTTGTAGAAATGTATTATAAAAATGTATTAAATTTAATTATAATGAATTTTAAATAAAAAATAGGGTTTCAAAAAAATTATTATTATTATTATTAACTAGGTACCTAATAATTCAATTATTTCAATGCTTACCGTTAATAGATGTAATATGTATCAATCAATAAATAAATAATTAAAAAAATTATCAAAATAAAATATTGTACATATATATATGTATATTTATATAGGTAATCATACACTCACAACAATTTAAATTTCATACTATGGAAAACAATAGTGTTAACTGTGTAATAGACAATAGTCAATTGTCAAATGCCTAATATTGAAATAATAATAATAATTTTGTATTATTATGGTAATATGGTAAGAGACAAGAGTTCTTCATTTAATATTATTCCCACATAAAAATAGTTTTATAATTTCATTATTTTTGGTATTAATAGATAAAAATATTTCACATAGAAGCAAATTATTTATGTAGACATAGGTAGTCACTAGTTGGTTGTGTGTTGTGTTTTATTTTTAGCACTATTATTGTATTCAAATGGGTATATAATTGATAATGGGTCATAAAGTCATACTGACAGTATGTTTGACACTATGTTTCGTAGCAGTATGATAGTATGATACTATAGAAGCAAATTATATATGTAGACATAGGTAGTCACTAGTTGGTTGTGTGTTGTGTTTTATTTTTAGCACTATTATTGTATTCAAATGGGTATATAATTGATAATGGGTCATAAACAGGGACGGCGCGAAGGGGGGGGGCAATCGGGGCAGTTGCCCTGGGCCCCGCGATTTTAAAATTATATTTAAGGCCCCGCAGTTCTGAAATGATTTATACTGTTCAGAGATTTTACTGAATTTCCAAAATTGTATTTATTGAAATCATAATTCGTATTAATTTATTATTCAATAAAACAGTTTTAATTGTCTTTATTCCGTGAATCGGATGCGGTATGGTTATTTTTAGACGTTAGTCGCGACGTCCTTATCGGTGGTGTCGGCGGCCGGGAAGTCCGATAATCAATTTTATATTATTACACCAACACCACCAGAACAGAGTAGACAAAAGTAGACCACTAGTGTGTGTGCTGCATGTTGCTCTGTGTGTTTCGTCTTTCGAGCATTTGAGTTGGTTGCTGGTGATGTGTTTTTTCTTATAGACTATAGACTATAGTGTTATTAATGTGTAATTGAAACTTGAAAGATAATTGATTTATTTACGATTATTATTATTAATTATTCACAAATAATTTTTATCTGCATTATTATTTACATTTCTACGTGATTACGTTATATAATGACTAGTAGAGATCGTGACAAGTTTCGAAAGTATAAAAGCGGTAATGAAAAAAAAAAAATAAAACAAAATAAAGAAAAATATTTAAAATTGCAACAAGGATCATTTGAGCGATTTCTTAAGGATGATAAAGATAACAAGGTAACTATTTAGTATTTGGCATTCTATAAAATACTTTTAATATATTCAGTCCAGATATATTATTTAACTAGCTGATCCCGTGCACTTCGTTGCCCATTAAGTGTACCAACTCTCTGTGACTCAAATCTATTTAATTACAATTTTTCTATTATTAATTTTTTAATTTTTGTTTATTTAATAAACATAGATTGAAATGGTTGGTGCTACATCTAGTACATCTGATGTTTATTTACCAGAAATTGTTGAACACAACATTGTTGAGTCTGAGGTAGGTTATATGTGTATTTTAACATATTAATTGTGTGTCATGAAAACTAATTCAATATAAATAAAATATATTAAAATATATTAATATTAATATTAATTCAATATAATAA
>NW_019102751.1:0-2143 GCF_001856785.1 Myzus persicae | reverse complement strand
CGTAAATCGTAAAAGCCGTAATTTTATAAATATGTGGTCATAAACATAACAATATAGAATCTAGTACTCTACTCCCTATATTTTATTTTAAATAGTTATAGTGGCAATGGTAAACAAAATAATACGCTACTGATAGAACAATTATTTTGCATTTCATTGTTAATTATTTTCAATAATTTTTTCCTTGTTTGTAGTGAACTGTGAAGTAATACAAAAACCAAGTATTCACTATCTACCGACAGATTTGAATAGAGCCCTAAGTTGTATTAAATAAAATAGGATCTATCGTTTTAAAACAGCTTGGTTAGGAACGTCATTCGGTGTAATGTGCATACGAATTGCATCCAGTCCTTTGAATATGAATTACAGTCTTGAAATAAAGTTTGATAGGTAGATATAACACGAATTGTGTCACATGCTAAATTACTATTCTTTTCTAGTGGTTTTTAAAATTAAATTATAATTTTATAAGCATTTTTTTTTGTGTAAAAAAAAAAGACCTTCGGCTATTGGGTTCACAGAAGACATGGTTAATTAACTGTCTATACTTATTCTAATCATTAATTTTTATATTTTGTTTTGAAGACTGGCTGCTGTGATGAATTGGATTATGTTGGCAATGGATTGAGGGTGATTGTGTTTAATATTTTGGCTAGTGATTCAGGCAGGTTCTGGCTTGTTCGAATATTGTGGTATGTTTGGTATTACAATATTTTTTATGAAAATACTTAGTGGTCATACTTTCATAGCGATATTGCTAAAATGGATAAAATACAATAATCATAACAATTACTTATACTGATAGTTAATAATTAATAGTATATACCAGCCAAGCGAGCACGAACTTTGTTACATTGTAGAGTTACATTACGCCTAAATGCTCCAGTGTGTACCCGCCTTTATATATTTCATAAAAAAACATTATATTTTGTGTAGTCCTAGTGGTTAATTTATTATTCTATATATAAATACCCAAGTAATATAAAACGAAATAGCAATTGAAGATCGTAATATAGGTACACGCAATATTACACAAATACCGAAACAGTTAAAAAGTAGGTAATATTGAAGATGATATTTTTTACATTTTTTATTGACAGCTCCTTTTTTGATCAATTACATATTATATAGGTAATGTTAACACAACGAATTTACTTTTTAATTTCGACGTGAAAATGAATTCGTATTGACATCTGCTGCAGTTTGAATGCGCACTGTATAATATCGGTTGAAAATTTAATCATAAAAATAAATCAAATTGTGCAGTGCATGATGGTCAATGGCGTATCAAGGATTTTTTTAAGCAGGGTGTCACCAAAATGTATTTATATATTTTAATTACCTACTATACATGAATTAAAATAAAGTTAAGGTTGTATAAAAATAAAATTATATATTATGATAAAAACAATCAAGACATTCGTATGGAAAAAATAACATTATAATGATAGTAATATATTTATACTTCTTGCCTCAATTACAAAATATAATATTTGCTAAAGAGGAGTGTCGTATCCTCCAAACACCTTTCCTTCCCGCCTCGTATACGCTACTGTCGATATAGGAATATTATGTAGAGTTTAAACAGGATTACTAGACCTACATGCGGGGAGTGTTGTAAAAATATGTCAATATCAAATGGAAAATCTTGTATCTATAGCAAGTCTACGTGTGAAACTGTATATCGGTACACCATGATACAGTAATACAGACACAGTAATATATATACGCAACCCGTGTTAAGGATACAATAGGCACAAAAGGCACATTCTGCCACGTGCGTGATGCGGTAGTATATTTTATTATTATTATATGCACGCGCTCACTACACGGCGTAAAATTACACACAATACATCATATTATTATGATGCATCGAAGGGTCAATATTATGAAAGGCGCCGAAAGGGGAGACGTATTCGCCAATTCTCGTTAGAACATGTTTCTGGGCAGACAATGTGCAAACACAGAGGGTGTGTAGCCGGTGAATGGTGATATACCTCGATGACTAAGAGTTAAGACACCAAAAGTCGTGTGTCAGTATTTAAGCACCAAATTTTATGGCAAATCTGCATGTTTTGTCATTCCAATTTTTTTTCCCCAAACATTTTATTACTCGTGTTCAAATATATTTTAATTTTGATAT
>NW_019102750.1:0-2150 GCF_001856785.1 Myzus persicae | reverse complement strand
TTATATCCATCTAAGATTTTCGTTTTAAAATGGAAGTAGCTGACATTTTAAACTTAAAATATTATTGTAGACCATAATAAAAAAATTATTTTTAAAAATTCTGGAAACATTTAACATTAATTTAGTTATTTTTTGCATCCAATTTATTAATTTTCAACATATTTTTCGTTTTTTACTACAAATTGTGTATTTTAAAATTAAGAGTTTAATAACCTTTTTTGTGTGTATAATGTTAATATCCCTGAATTCATCTAAATATTTCAAAAATGCTATTGTGTATAGAAAATAAAAATTTAAGCAATGGTGGAATTTTCAAGTTCCTACGATTAATAGTTTTAAGTTACAATAAAACAACGAAAACTGTAAGAAGAAAAAGCGTTATTTTAAGTTTTAATAACCAATGTCAATTGAATCTTAACTTCATTTGCTTACATAAAAAGTATGTGACTTTATGCACAACTTTTTATAGATTTCAAGTTTATAAAAAAACTACACAAAAATAGCCAAAATATTTTGAAATTTATGTCTAGAAAATGTTGATAAAAATATTTAACAAAACCTCTAAGTTAAAAAGTAATTTTTTTTCAATAAAGGTATCTTTAGACTCACAAAAAATCAATAAAAAAAACACGACATTGTTAAACCAATACATTCATCAATCCTCTGAGAATCTAAAAATACATAGTCAATAAAATATAAGCAATATTTATAATCATAATAATATAGAGTATATAGTAACTCTTCTACTAAAATACTGTTAATTAAATAGTATCTTATTTATTTTTTTAGTAAGCGAATTCAATAAATATATAATATTCTAGACGTATTTTCGTAATACTATTTTATTATTTTGAATTGTGTTCAAATAGAATTAAGTTTTTGATATAAATCCATCAACATTTGTAATGAATATAAAATATATACATATTATTTAACATGTATGTATTATTGTAACTTATACATTAATTGTATTCTGAATAATTTAATATTCGTTTATATTTGAAATACCTAAATTATGTATATGCGTGGTGAATTAATCGTTAGATATTTTTGTGCGACTTTTCGTGCGGAAGTAACTGTATTATTCTTTCAATATTATCGAATGCATGCATAATAAATTGAAGGATCTGAACCAGAGGAGATTCAATAACCAATCATCTTTTATAGAGTTTTATTAAATTGCCATATTTTCAAGTATACATTAAACATTTAATTAGAATAATAAAACATAATGCATTATTAATTTCACACCGTAAAAAATGTTTTCATCCTTTAGAAATATCGTTCTGATGCCTCTTATAGTTGTTATTAACTATAATAATACTCATATAAGTCGTTCCTGACATAATCAAAGGCGATTAAAATTGTAACTCACTTAAATATCGCAGGGGTCTCCCACCAGGTAACACACACACAGCGAGTCAATTATAGATTTATCTTTAAATAACTATTTATCTTATGGTCTTATAAAGATCAAAAAGTAAAAATAAATCGGAGATGTGAATATTTTTGAGACAGATTTGTTTTTCATTCGCAAATTGGTCTACGATTTCTCGGACTTAGATAATTGTAATTCACTTAAACGTATATTCTATAATGTATATCTACATAAATGAAAGACAATATTTGTGTGTGCATGTAAGCGATCCACAGCCAAATCAACTACTCTACTGACTACTATGATTGGATATCATTATTTAGACCTGTTTTTTTGTATTCAGCCAAAATAATACAAATAGCTGTATAAAAAATGTGTGCTGTTAGTATTTAACGGTGTTATAGCAGGGCAAAATCCACTGATGTTTTAATTTGTCACGGTCAACGGCACGGTACAGGATCAGCCAGTATTTTAATAAAACCAAATCAGTTAGTTTGCACCGAAATGGCGATGATATCCTCATCACCACATTTAGTACATGTATGATAACTCCAAATTATCGATCATGGATTATTTATGAAAACACCACCGCCAAAAAAAAAAACCAGGGGGATTACACTGGTTACCAACATGTTATTGGTATTTACATAATATTATTTTATGTTGTTACACTGTTAAGTGTTTTTTATTTTTTATTTTTCACACGATGAACTCTAATGCAGGGACGGCGATAGGATTTGTGGGGCTCTGGGCAAAATAAATAACAGTCTAT
>NW_019102749.1:0-2151 GCF_001856785.1 Myzus persicae | reverse complement strand
TTCATACTACAACTAAATTAGAAAAAAATAAAACTGGTAGTGGAAATCAAGAGAAAGATGGTTGGACTGACAGAGAATTAGGTAAAATATTTAATTTATAAATGAAAATATACATACATACATATAATGTCTATATTATTTGCAGTATCAGAAAATGAAATAGATTATATATTGGATGAATTGAAACATGATGACAGTCCATTTCCAGATCTTGAAAAAAACTGGAAAGCAAGTGTAAACTATCGATTAAATTACATAAAAAATTCAGAGTCAACAGCAAGTATATTGAAAACTTGGAAACAATATTCAATTCCTTATGGTCATAAGCTGGTAATTAATTGAAAAAATTATTTCTGTATTTTCTTATGTACCTATAAAGATTATATTTTGTTTTCAGATTGATATTGATTACCATGCATTATTTCCTAATGGCGACTCTATATACCAAAACTTTGAAGAGAAGTCTCCAAAAATATTTGATTTATTGATAGAAAAAGTAAAGGATATAAATTGTCGCAAAATATTAGACAAAATACAAAGTAGTGATAACAATATAAGTGAAAGTGAGATATTTTTATGCTTTTTTCTTTATTTCTTATTTATCCACATAAGTATTCCATAATATGTATATTGTATATGTTTGAAATACATAGATCCCCAAATCCCTAATTTTATCACTGGTAAATCTTGTATGTATTTTATTTGAATTAATAAATTAATTTAAAGTTAGGTAGGTAATGGGTAATAATTAAAAAAAAAATTTTTTCACTTTCTTTAAGATGATTTAGGTAATTAGTATATTATTAATATTATTAGATTTTTAATGCTGATATAGTATAGTATATACCTAAATCATTTAATGCATATTATGTCATGGATAGTTTGATATATTACAATATTATATAATAATTAAAAAGTTAATTAGTAATAGTGGGTATTAATGTATTATATACCTATTTATTATTTATTGTTTGGGTGTGACTAAGGCTTCTAATAGGCACTTCAATTTTTACCAGAAAATTTTGCTTGACTTGATATACTTGCTTGTCTAACAAAAACATGTGTATTGATAAACTATTTTTTTTAAATATTTAACAGATTCAAAAAATGCAGCTCTAATATATTTATTACATGCTGTATTTGCACCGACTTCAAAAAAAATCACCAAAGATGAAAATGGAAAGAAAAATCTTATTAAATATTCTATCAAAGACTCTCAGGATAGTCTTATAGTTTTTGGTGAATCAGTAGAGGCCATGCAGCATCATTTTCAAAGTCTTAGAACCCAAGGCAACCCAATTCAGCCATTTATTTTTATTGTTGGTTCTTTGTTTGCACAAAGAGAAATTTTAGTTTATTTTGATACAATTATATACAAGGTGCATTCAATCATACGGTCTGTAGAAGTATGCTACAAAATTTTTCATGTATTTAACTTAGAATATCCAACACAGTCCTACATTGTGTGGCTATTTATTCAAAATATATTTTTTGGTCTGAAATCAAAATTTGATAAACCACACCCCAAGCTGGCACAAATCTTATCAGAACTTAAATAATTATAATTTTTTTGTTTTTCATACATTTTATTCTGCCACTTTATTTTAAATTTATTATAATAACCCATGTATTTTGTATATTATGATAATATGATAATATATTAAAAAATAATAAAAGTTTTTATTAATTTAACCAAAACTTTTTCTTATTTATTTATTTTAACTAGTTTTAGTTTGTATTTGTAAAGTGTGTTTTCTATGCTGCAAGATATGATAATGAAATGAATACCTATAGAAAAAAAAACTGTGTTTCATGAAAAATCAAAGAAATTATGACTATTGTAATTTATCAATTAATTAAATTCATATTTCAAAAATCAATTTTTAATAAATTAGCATCATAATCATTGTATTAACAAGACACAATATGATCAAATAAAGATCAATATAACTGTTTTTTCTAAAAGAATATTTAGTGTAATTTGACAATTCAAGTTTTCAAATTGATAACTAAGTTTTTAAATCAATCATATAAATTATCAATTTATAAAAATATTTATCATATTAACAATATTTACCTGCAGAAATGATAAGTATGCTGACAAGATAATTGTCACCACTATAATAACAGTACATCTAATAACAATTCCTA
>NW_019102748.1:0-2152 GCF_001856785.1 Myzus persicae | reverse complement strand
TATATATATATGTAGGTTTGTATGTATATTTGAAGAAAAAACATTTACTGTGACTGTAATCGTTATATAAATATGGGTGGGTGGGTCCAAAAAATCCTGTTGTTATACCATTTAATTTAGACTTATGTGCCACTGAGCTTGACAATTATTATGTTCGTGATATAGAATACAGTTTTGTACTTTATATATGACCACCTAAGGATTGGAAGACATAAATTTATTGGCCATATTAAACTTGATTATTTTTCCCATTCAAACGTTAATCGATACATTCCTGAATCCCCCAAAAACATAATATCGATACCCATTTACTACCCACTCGTGATCCGTTCATGATAACCAGTATGGCATAATATGTTATTAAGTGTTTAATATTAAAATGGATCCTGGGGTTATTACATCGGTTTTTTATAAAATAAAAAACTAGTTTTTTTCTTTAGAACATAAATTCAACTATTTCATACGAGCATAAATACAATGTATGTATAAATATTTTGAAACCTAATTAATTAAAGACATAAAATTAACCATTTAACGTAGATTCGGATCAGTCACATAAAGTGGAGGACACAAAGACTCATTTTGATACAGATCACCTATTACCTTCCTTTTTAGTTGCACTTACACACTTTCGGTTACTCCGGTTAACCCTGCAGTGTATGTAGTAAAGAGACTCTCGTAGCAATTCTTTCTAAACACATTCTAAACTCGGTTTTTTGCAAGAACGATGTCAAAATTGTATATAATTAAACATTCTGTAGACCAAACACGTGTTCTTTGGGTACATATATATTATATAATATTTACGAAAAACTAAAAAATAATTATTACTTTTTATTCATATTATGTTTTAGATACATTTTCAAGTTTTTAAATTTGCCATAAGCATTTTTTTTTCGTATTTCCTACTTGATGTTCTGTACATATAAGACTATATAAATATCGTATATAACTATAGTTGAATGCTTAATTTATTTCTCTATAGCAGCGGTTCTCATACTTTTTTTTTCGGGGGGCCCTTATATTCCTAAAAAAAATTACGGAGCCCCAAAATTCAGAAATGTCTATTTGAGACAACAATAATTCATAAAAAATGATGTTAATTTTAAAAAATATGTAGATTTATAAATAGTTTACATTGTTACACGTTTAAAATAATACATATTGATACGGTCCGAATAATATTGAATACAAGTATAAAAATTGAAAATGTAAGTAAGAAATATAATAATAATTTAATAATTTGAATTTAATTAATACAGATAATATATGCTCAGGGAGCCATGGAGCCCCTAGACTATTCTCGCGGATCCCTAGGGCTCCGCGGAGCACAGTTTGAGAACCGCTTCCGTATAGTATAAATAATAATATCAGTTACTATAATATAACATACAAACACAATGGATATTATAAACAAATGTTTTGATAATTACTACCTATATATACCTACTCGTAGTTAAGAAATAATAAACACTTAGAAACAATTACAATGCTTAAGTATAATTTTTTTTTAGAATGTATGCCTACGATGAAATAAAGAACGTAGGTACTGTGTAGTTATCATGCAGTACCTTCCTATGTATATATTAAATACATTATACTTGTATGGCTATGATTCATGATTTATGGATATGATACAATTATACAAATTCATGTCATGCAAGTACAGCTCCACATATTTAGATCTGTTGTTATTACTTTCTTCGTCATAACTCAATGGGATTATAACAATAATTTATTTTAATGACAAAATTTTCGTCTTTTCTGTGGCTTTTGTTTTTTTTAATCTTTCTTTTTTATTAATTATGTTCATTATAACAACTATGGTTCAACTTTTATCCACAAAAAAATATGATCTTATCTATTTAAAAGAAATAAATGTTTGGAGAAAGATATAGTTACATTTTTTTTTACTATTTGAATGAAAATTACATGACCCTCTTCTAACGTTTTAATGATCCTGGATAAAAATCAGTCATATATAAATTATCAACCTTTCAATTAATGTTTATTCGGAGAAAAATGTTCACAGCAGTGTACTTTATGTTCTTTCTATTTCCACGAGTAAGGTATAAGTACCAGTAAATTGTGTTTTATTTTTCAGTATCGCAGTGTTTGACGAACAATCGGTAGTAAAAATGTAAAAATAATA
>NW_019102747.1:0-2220 GCF_001856785.1 Myzus persicae | reverse complement strand
TTACTATAAGACAACAATTCTTTCAAGTAGTAGAGATAAGGGGCACAACTCTTTTCGCCCAAACATGACTTTCTTCTATTCACAGAAAAATAATTGCATTTTTTTCACCCCCGTGGTTTTAAGTTCAACATTTTGAGGAGTGTTACCTCAAAATTAGCTTAATAAAACCATTTAGCATTACCCAGAGAGTTGTGAAAAATGTATTTTAATATAAATTTTTTTTCTTGCATACTGGACATCTTCTAAAGATTTTCGTTTACATACTGTGTTGACCATAATATTTAGTGATTAATATTCGATTTATCATATTCATTCTGATTATGTTCTCAAACTATTGATGTAAATGCATCATTTTTTATTTTAATTTGGATTAAGACTTAAAATACTAAGGTCATTAACCTGGTACTGTGTGGAGGGTAACGGTTGATCAGAACACGTTTGTATTTGTGGCAAGGATGTATTGCTAAAAACCCGGGTGGTCACCCATCCGTGTGCTAGCAACGACGGCCGGTACCGGTACGTACGGTCAGAGCGTTGCCGCAGATTAAGCCTCACTAAAAAACGTATTAATATTTATTTACTCGTTAAAAATTAAATATTTGTTGTTTATTATTATTATCTATACTTGCCTACCTACACTTGCGACTCGTACGAATAAACCTTATCAATTAATTAAAATTTATTATTTACCTGTAATTATAAAAACATTGGAATTAACCAGCAGCTGCTGGAGGTGCTATACATATAATTTATTGACATAAGCAATTGCATTGCCTTCGCCCATTAGGTACCTTACATTGTCCTTACTCCTTTTAAATATGTATTATATAAGTACATACATACATTTATATTGATCTCCATGACTCCATACGTCTGTTTCTATATGATCTACCTTTTTTTTTTCCCTTTTAAATTTTTTTTTTTTTTTTTTCCATACGTCTGTTTCTATATGATCTACCTTTTTTTTTCCCTTTTGAACCTATATGATCTACCTATAAATATTAGTATGTATTTAAAGTAGTATATACCTAGCTGTATCTATGCACAATCTAAGTAATAATGACAATAATGTGTGAATGTGTGGTGAACAGATTGTTGGATGTCGACACGTGGTGGACTCGCGAAGAAAAATTCGACGTGGTGTCGTGTCTGAACCTGTTGGACCGGTGCAGCAATCCGGCAAAGCTCTTAGATGAAATGAAAAAAGCCTTGAAACCCAATGGCAGGATCGTCGTGGCGCTGGTGTTGCCGTACAAACCCTACGACGAATTCAGTGAGTACAGCAACCCTGTTATTGTAATAATAATAATAATATGAATAGTGGATGATTGCATGAAAAATGTGTTGATTTATTGGTTTAATAAAATATTATTATGAACCAATCGTGGGCCATTAAATCATGCTTAAGGGACCATTAACTTACCATTGATTCGTTGAGTCTTTAATGATTGTTCATGCATTGTGAAAGTTTAAGTATTAAGTACCTAAATGAGTATTTTATTTACTCGAGCCCAGTTGTGTAAATACTATATAGGATTTAATTTCTGGTGGGAGGGTGGACTGAGGGTTGAACCCACTGGGTTTTACATCACTGCTTGAGTCGATCTCTTTACAATATATGTCTATATTATAAATTTTTAACAATACCTACCTAGGTTCTTGTACTAAGTAAAATTAATTAGGGGCCCGCATATATTTTTTTTAAACTTATACAATTTACAATTTATTCACAATCTACAATTTTTTAAATTTGGTGAGAGTTCTATGTTACAAAACAAGAGTTAAATTAAAGAAAGGGCCCGAATCATAAGAATAAATGAGTGCCAGGGGTGCTACCTGACTTATAGCACCCTGGTACAGTCCACCTCAGTAGATACTTACAACAGATCTACTTGAAACCTAATATTATAATCATAATACTTACCTCTATAATTTATTAAAACAACATCGATTGGGTATTGAAAAAGATGACATCTCATATCACAATATTCGTATATTCTTCTACAGTTCTACGCTCTTAACTCTTAAGTCATAACTCATAATATATGTGATGGGAATCCTTTTTGGTTTATTACGACGTTAAATGTGAACGAGGTGGGATTTTGAAAAGTTCTAATTGTATGTCATTAGATTATGCTCTGCGTTGATTATTGTAGGCATACGAGAAGGGGTGTCAGAGTAGTAGGAATAGCAGCCATCGCATGACTTATGATACAGGTA
>NW_019102746.1:333085-335000 GCF_001856785.1 Myzus persicae | reverse complement strand
GCTGGAAAACGTTTGTCGGACACAGAGTAGGGGAAATACAAGAGCTAACGGTCATGTCCGAATGGAATCACGTGAGCACTAAAGATAACCCGGCTGATCTTGTTTCTCGTGGCTGTGAACCAACTCAAATACAGAATAATCAGCTATGGTGGAAGGGTCCTGAATGGCTTAGCAAAAGTATAGTGAATTGGCCAAATGTTGATGCTTAATGGTCAAGCGAAATGGGTGAGATTCCGGAAGAAAGAAATACAACTATTTCAGTTGTAACAATCGAGTATGATACGTCCTTATTAAACCGATATTCGTCATTGAACAAATTATTACGTGTAACGTCCTACTGTCGCCGTTTTATTAATAACGCCGTGTCGGGCAATGTCAAAATAACCGGTCCACTTCAAGCGACATAAAAAATAAAGTGATATACAGTCCACACACACACAAATATGATGTTATGATTTTTAACAATGTCAAAATAACCGGTCCACTTCAAGCAGACGAGATAAATAACGCTACTACTTGTATAATTAAACTAGTACAGTATAACAGCTGGAGTGAAGAAATTACTGCATTGAGTAGCGCACGTCAAATAAGTCCGAAAAGTAAGCTATATCAACTTAAACCATTTTTGGACGAAAATAAACTCATCAGGGTGGGCGGGAGACTTAAAAATGCCGACACCTTGGACATTTTTGAAAAGCATCCAATTCCGCTTCCTGCAGATAGTCCGTTCACGAGATTAATATTTGTAAACGAACACGAGAAAACAATGCATGGCGGTCCACAGATAATGTTAGCGGCAATTCGCAATAAATATTGGCCAATTAATGGACGTAATATTGCGCGAAAAATAACTCAGAAGTGCGTTAAATGTTTTAAATACAAGCCAGTCGTGGTACAACCTATTATGGGCAATTTACCACAAGCTCGAATTGAACCCGCAAAACCGTTCCAAAGGTCTGGTGTCGATTTCGCAGGACCATTTCTGGTAAAGTCGTCCTTACGGCGGAATGCGTCAGCTAACAAAGCATATGCATGCATGTGGGTATGTTTTGTTACCAAGGCCGTTCACATAGAGCTGGTAGGAGATTTAACTACGCAATCCTTTATGAACGCATTAAAAAGATTTTGTGATAGGCGTGGTTTAGTGAGCGATATATACTCAGATAACGCAACCAATTTTGTGGGAGCTAGTCGTCAATTGTTAGAACTTAAGACACTATTCTGGTCACCCGAGCACCAAGAAAAACTGCAAAGGTTCACTGCAAATAATGGTATTCGCTGGCACTTCATTCCAGCACGTTCCCCTCACTTTGGCGGTCTTTGGGAAGCTGCAATTAAAGCGATGAAATCGCATTTGTTTAAGACAGTTGGTAATGTATCTCTTACATTCGAAGAATTATACAGTATCCTTGTTCGAGTAGAAGCAATTTTAAATTCACGACCAATCACTTCGCTATCAGCTGATCCATCGGATTTAACAGCCTTGACGCCAGGGCATTTCTTAACTGGTGACATATTCCACGTTTTTCCAGAAGAAGATGTGACGGCCATACCTACTAATCGTCTAACCAGGTGGAGAAGAGTCACGCAGTTCACGCAACAGCTTTGGCAGAGGTGGCGTCGTGATTATTTAACACAACTGCAAACTAGAGGTAAATGGGCGACATCCACAGGACCCGAACTAGAAGTGAATTCAGTTGTGCTGTTGCGAGACGACAATCGTCCACCGCTACAATGGCGTATTGGTCGAGTCACTGAAGTACAACCAGGTGCTGATGGTGTGATACGCGTTGCCACCGTACGTACAGTAGATGGATCGTTCAAACGTGCTGTACGACAGCTTTGTCCATTACCAATTGACACATAAAACATTTTTTTGTTGTTTTGTTGTTAAATAATTGTTTTTTTTTTTTTT